>NC_090655.1:137569916-137767416 GCF_040937935.1 Hyperolius riggenbachi | reverse complement strand
GTACTGGACCTAGCCAGGATTTGAACCCTGGTTTCCCATGTCAAAGGCAGAGCCCTTAACCAGTACACTATCCAGCTTTGAATTTTCTCAAGGCACCATCAACCTGTTAGCAAAGGGCCTTGGTCTCTGCCCTAATAGTAATCTTGACAGATTTGAATTTGTGAAGGATTTACATCTCTTTGGCCATAACCTTGTTCAGCGTATTACGTAAAAGAAAGGATGATCTACCTTTAGGGGATGCCATTACTGATTGGATGGATTGGTCCAATCAGAACTATCGAGCATTGATTAATCTAGTCAAGTTAAGTGAAGCAGGAAATCAGGGTGAGAATGACAGCCAATTCAGTGAGGATATACCGAATAGGATGATAAGTGAACAGATCAATCAACAACTCAGACCCAGGTCCACTTCGTTCCTCTCTTTTCTCTTTGCCCCAGCGTTCACACATTTGTCTCCCTAGTGGAAAAAGACATTAAAAAAATGTGGATTTAAAAAAATAAGATGCCTTACCTATCTGAGGATGAGATTCAAGCACTCACGGAATTACGTGACAACAGGGACATGATTATTAAACCTTCTGACAAGGGGGGAAACGTTGTGGTTATGAGGTCTGAACAATATGTGTATGTGTGTCAGAAAATTCTTAACAGAGAATGGTACAGGAGGGTCTCTGCATCCAGGGTCATCTTGAACCAGCGTAGATTATTTGATTTGATCGAGAGTGCTGTGAGTGATGGCATCATCACCCCCGAGGTGGGCTCTTCTCTTAAAGTGGAGAGCCCTATTATACCAACTTTTTATGCCCTTCCGAAAGTACATAAGAATCCACTTAGGACCCCGGAACAACCCATTGTTTCGGGCAATGGATCACTGATGGAACAAATAAGTGTATATGTAGATCGACACTTGCAGCCACATGCCCATCGTCTTCCGTCTTTTGTACAAGACACGTTACATCTCTTGGGCATTCTTGAAGACTTACAGTTGCCCAAGGATGCATTGTTGGTGGCCCTGGATGTAGAGGCCCTCTTTTCCAGCATACCACAGGATAGAGGAGTAGAGGCTGTGGGTAAATTCCTGTCTGAGTTGGAAATTAATGAGGCACCACATAACCATTTCATCCTTGATCTTTTGACTTTTATTTTACAAAATAATATATTTGTTCTTGATGGGACCTACTACCTCCAGGTACAGGGGGCGGCGATGGGGACCACTTGTGCCCCTTTGCTTGCCAACCTGTATCTGGGGGAGTGGGAGTGACATCTTTTTGGTAGTGACGCCCTGGTCATGTACCTGTGCCACATTGTCGTGGTACAGGTACATAGAAGATGTACTTATGTTTTGGCCTGGGGGGAGAGATCTACTCGATGACTTAAACGTCTTGAATATTAATGATTAGAACTTAAAATTTACTATGGATTGCAATCAAAGATCAGTATCTTTTCTGGACTTGGTAGTTGAGGCCAATGCGGAGGGTTTCTTGTCCACCAAACTATATCGGAAATCGACGACATCAAATGCATATTTACATGCCAATAGCGCACATCCGATACATACAATTTGCAACATTCCAACTGGTCAATACCTCAGAGCATGTCGTAACTGCACTGAGGATTTGACATTTGAAAAAGAGGCCAAACTACTACGTTCCCGTTTTGGGGAACGTGGCTATAAGGACCGATGGCTTAAGAAAGCGTATAAACGCACAAAAGCGACGAATCGCACTGATCTTCTTGTGAAGAAAAAGAAAATGACTGATGATGCTAATCAGTCACGACTAATAACTTGCTATAATGATCAGATTGGTGAGGTGGGCGATATACTCCGCCGGCATTGGCACATTCTACTGAAGGACAGGATTGTCAAAGATTTTGTGCGGCCCGTCCCTCAAGTTGCTTAGACGTTGCAAAGCTTTAAGAAACATTCTGACCTCTAGTCATTTTTTGGGGAATGAAGAATCCCAGAAACATTGTGGAGTGACCGGTACCTACAGCAGTGGGGGTTGTACATATTGCAAGTACTTGGAGATTGGTAAGTTTGCGATGTTGCCCAATGGCCGTGAATGGGTGTTGCAACATTTTGTTAATTGCAAAACCACGGGTGTAGTCTACCTATTATATTGCAGATGCGGATGCTTTTACATTGGTAAAACATCACAGGCATTTAAGGAAAGAATTAAAAACCATGTGGATGACATCGCCAACTGTAACTTCAAGTCCCCTATCTCAAGACATGTTCACCTCGAACATAGAGGTGATGCTGATTTCATCCGTTTTATAGGCCTTGACAGGGTCCATCATCATCCAAGTGGTAGTGATCTAGATAGATCCCTATTGCAGCTCGAATCTCGATGGATCTTTAACCTGAATGCAACTAAGGGTAGAGGACTCAATGATAGTATTAGCTATCGAGTCTTTCTCCCAAAATAATTTGTTTTCTTGTTTGTTCCACTTTCTTGCCACTGTGTCTCTTTAGAGCTAGCACCCCTTTTTGGGGGCATTTATTTTATCCCCCCTCCTTTCCTTTCCCTATCTGCTGCAATTTAAGGTTCCCCCCTTCTGGGAAATTTTTACCAATATTGATTCACTGAGTTGTTCTGGTATATACCCAGTTATTATATTTAAAGGAGGGCTATGATTTCACCTCATTCATTATGCTGTATATGATTATGATGCTTATATATTGCATCTGAATTGGTCAGTGAAACTCACATGCTGGCAAAAAGGGCTTTTTTTGCCATGATGGCATTTCGGTTTTCTTTGATCCAATTCAGTTCTTATGTCGCACATATCTTATTATTATTACTATTTTTCTATATGCATTATTTTCAACTTATTTTGCTTTGATCGATTTGAGTTTGTGTGCGCTCCTTCCCCGCCCCTCCATTCCTCCCCCGTCATCGCTAGCTGGGCTCTGTGTCATAATGGGCGGTGTGGGACAGAGCACTACTTCCTGGCATTCGCTATGGAGCGCATTTGCGCTCCAATGACTCACAGCCCTCACGCCGGCGCACTGTTGGTGCGGGCGTGAGCGGTGACGAGACGGGGAGGGTGGGCGTGGTCGGAGCGCACGGGATTTAGCATAAAGACGCCGATATGGCGTCTATGTGCCACAATTACACACTGTCTTGCTGACGGCGAAATATGTCAGGCTTAGACTGACAGCCGACGTTCCTCTGGGCAAACCCTTCAGCCACCTGAGTTTCCATCAGCCTGCATTTTTCAACAGCTGCTTCAATGAGAGTGGTAACTATACGGCATGTACCAAGAATGAGACTCTTAGCTGGCATTGCATGGCTTGCTCTGTGAAACCTTATTGACTGTGATTTCTGGCATATGGAATCAACATCAAATCCATTACTCAACTAACTGCTAATGCTTGTGTTAAAGCTTTACATTCATGCCTGGATTTATCCTGCAATTGGGGATGTACTGACTGCTTTTAGGCATTTACTGTGATATTGCCTCAATCTTTTACATGGATGGTCTATGCTTTGCACTGCCGAAATCATCCATCTGCTGTAGGTCCTGAGTGCATGGCCTTTTGAACTGCATATGTTATGCTTGCTGGAAAGCCTATGGAACTTTTGCCCTTAAATTGATACTCATTCCTGCGACTGAGGATACACTTTGGCTTCTATATGCTCAGGATCTCTGAAAGGAGCCTATACCGTGCATGCATGCTATTAATCCTAAAGGGCTGTTTATCTCTGAAAGTCCAGTGTACAGTGCCTTACCTATCCTTTTTTGATGCAGAGGTAGACTATATGGGTGTTATGTATTGGGGACTGCAGCCCCATCATTTCTATTTTTTACTTGCCCAGCTGGAATGTGTATGATTTATGATTTTTAATGGGGGTTTTGTGACTTTATCAATATTTATATATTTGAATATGGGTTTGTGAATTAATTATAAATACAGTTATTTGAACATTTCCATGCACCAAAGAGCCAATTCTCTTTAATTGTGCTTCATATTTAATTTAATGCTGTTAACATCTAAGCATTTATTTAGTCTATGATTTGTGGTGACAAGGCAAGCAATGGTCAGGTTTATTATGGATCTGAGATGGTAAAAGAAAACAGAAGGCACTTGGGAGAGCTTTTTGGCATGTCTCATAGCAAAGTTAAAAAGCAATTTGTTATGGTTAGCAGGAAACTAGTTGACCTTGGCACCATTAGTTTATATGGACTTTCCCAGGGTATGAAATCTAAGTACAGCAGCTTTTCTTCTTTACTAGAGTGTCCTGCTTGGGTAGTTGCACTGCCACCTCTAATGGGCGACAGATCCATGTAGTCACCAAGTCATAGCTTCAGGTATAGCCCTGCCAGAGATCAAGAAAACAGACCAGTCTGTACTGAAGTAGTAGTGGTTGGGACAGGAGGAAAACTTGTGTCCAGAAGACAAGATCAGAGACTGGCTAATAGTCAATGCAGATGGCTAGCAGAGAAAGACAAACACATCTGGGCTGATGGCAGACAGCAATCCAAGGTGGAGTCAGAGTACAGGCTGGATCACAACCAAGGTACATTCAGGGACTAATGCTATGTACACACTTGAAAGATTAATAAAAAATCACAGACCAATTTTACCACCTTCCATGTAGTATGAGAGCCATACTCTACACAGTCTATTCTATTGAGCTGAACTCCCCATCAGATAGAAATCGTTGCAAGATGCTGCACACAAAGATGCTGTACACATTCAAAAGATCAGTATCTTCAAAAGATCAGTATCTGCAAAAGATCACTTCCTGCAAAATGCATTCATTGGGCTTGATTCACAAAGCAGTGCTAACCTACTTAGCTTGTCTAAAATCTTTAGACGTGCTAACCAGGGTGCTAAGTAGGTTAGCACCGGATTTCTCAATCAGATTGTGCGCTAAATTTACGCGCGCAAAGTCCTATGCGCGCGCTAAGTCTCATAGGCTTTAATGGGCATTTCGCGTGGAGCTCCCTGCTAAAGTATTGCGTGCGTAAAGTTTTGCGCGTGAAAAGCTTGTTTAGACGTGCTAATGGGGTTTTCACAGGCGTGCTAACAGTTAGCACTGCTTTGTGCATCAAGCCCTTAGTCTGATATCTGCAGATCTCATACACACCTTGTCTAATGGTCAATCATCTGCAGATCAGACAATCATCTGCAGATATGAAGATCCATCCTGGTGGATCTGATCTGCAGATGAATGTCTATTAAACAAGGTGTGTATGAGATCTGCAGATATCATAGACTTAGGGCCTGATTCACAAAGCGGTGCAAAGTGTTTGCACGCGAGTGAAAACCCCTTTATCACGCCTAAACTCAGTTTAGGCATGATAAGAAGAAACTCGCGCAAAGTTTTGCGCGCGCAGCACCCGGCACTTCGCGCGAAGCTCCCATTAAGCCCTATGGGACTTTGCGCGCGCGCGGTCGCGCGTACGCGCGGTAGCTTTGCGCGAGTTAGAGCACAAAGCGGTGATAACTTTGCTAGTGCAAAGGTTATCACGCCTAAAGTCTTTTAGGCGTGATAACTGAGTTATCACCGCTTTGTGAATCAAGCCCTATGAATGCAATTTGCAGGAACTGATCTTTTGCAGATCCTGATCTTTGAATGTGTATAGCATCTTTAGGTGCATACACACATCAGACCATAGTCTTTGAAAAAAGAAAGATCACAGACCAATTTTACCCCTTTCCATGTAGTATGAGAGCCATACCTACACAGTCAATTCTATTGAGCTGAACTCCCATCAGATAGAAATCTTTGCAAGATGCTGAACACATTCAAAAGATCAGTATCTGCAAAAGATCTGTTGCTGCAAAATGCATTCATAGTCTATGATATCTGCAGATCTTCATACACACCTTGTTTAACAGACATTTATCTGCAGATCAGACAATCTGCAGATCTGAAGATCCATCCTGGTGGATCTGATCTGCAGATGAATTTCTGTTAAACAAGGTGTGTATGAGGATCTGCAGATATCATAGACTATGAATGCATTTTGCAGGAATGGATCTTTTGCAGAAACAACCTATTGCAGATACTGATCTTTTGAATGTATACAGCATCTTTGTGTGCAGCATCTTGCAAAGATTTCTATCTGATGGGGAGTTCAGCTCAATAAAATAGAATGTGTAGGTATGGCTCTCATACTACATGGAAGGGGGTAAAATTGGTCTGTGATCTTTCATTTTCCAAAGACTATGGTCTGATGCAGTATCTGCAAAAGATCAGTTCCGGCAAAATATCCGTTCCTGCAAAATGCCCGTTCCTGCAAAATGCATTCATAGTCTGATATCTGCAGATCCTCATACACACCTTGTTTATCAAATATTAATCTGCAGAATCGCTACTAGAAAAATCACTAAGCGTTTGCGATTACGTCTAGTGAAATTTTGGAGTGCACTAGCTCTAAGTGAAATAGGGATGTAAGCTGCAGCTGTTTAAAACTATTGCTGGAAATTTACATAGAAGGTACATTTTTAATTCCTTTATGTTCATTTTTGTATTATTTGTGCATCCTGGATTGGGCATTAAGATTTCGAAGGGACAAAATGGATGTGAAATAGGTGCAAAAACAGACCAGCTGCTTAGAGTGACCTATCGGAATCCTTGATCTTGCTCCAATTTTCCTAGCACTAATTTTGGTAAATCTGCCCTATAGAATTTTTGAAAAGGCAATTGCACTTTAAGGTGATGATTTTTTTTTTCTTTATGTTCCTATTTCACTGTGCGCAATCGAGAGGGAGGAAAAGACAAATCTGTACCTAATTATTTACCGAAATCACTGAATCTAAGCACTTTGTAGGTATCGCTTGATTTACTTAAAACAATTTGTTTGCTTTCTGTGAAACATTATCAATAGCCCTGTATTAATCCAGCAAACAAAAAATACAGAGGATCTTTAGCATGCATGGGCACATCCTGTTTATAAGATTTATAAAAGTTAAAACTAAGGGAGCGTCAGCCAAATGCTGCTGTGCTGTTATGTTAATTGCCAACGCTTAATTCTCTGTAACATCTAAGACACCACTTTCTTTAATTAGTTGTTGATTGAGAGACAAATTATCTAATAAATCAAACAAATTTGTACAACTATAAGGAACATTGTAGATCTAGCGATATTTGCACTGTGCTTGACATGGCAGTGGAGACTCTGCATGCAGATCAGGAACAGAACGAACAAGGACAATTTAAGCGAGTTCTTTTTCTACCACAGTGACTAATCTAGTAAATGCAGAACCAACAATTAGATTGATTAACTAAATGAGTAATTAAAGTGAATTAGCATGTTCCAGGAAGACTTCTTGATAAATACCAAAGACGGATGTCTGGAGAGGGTCCCATATAATTTACAGTGATTAATGTTTTCTTACGCACACTCCTCATGAGGTATCTCTTGGCCTTTTTCTGTCCCTAAGGTGTAAATTAATGTCTCCTCATATCAAATAGATGTATCTGCAGGGGACGCATTCTAAATACTTTACAGATACTTTCAGTATTGTTCTACGTACGCTGTACATTAAATTCATATTAACAAGGACATGTATGGCCATGCTTCATTAAAATTTGTGTTTTAGGTTTATTAAAAGATTCATTGTCTACTTGATGTGGATATAGATCATAATGATAACCAAGCGACCTAAAACAGAATTTAATTATACAGCAGGTCTGAGTTAAAGCACCCGAGATTGTTAAAAAGGAAATTAAAGTTTGTTGTTGGGGTTTTTTTTTTTTAACCCACGAACTAGCACTGCAAATACTTAACTCTCCACTTACTGTGAAATCATTAATAAAATATTTTTAAATGGGGTTAAAGCCCTTTTTTTTTTCTATGAAACAATGTTCATGATATCAGACCTTTTTTAATGCAACGGTTGCGAGGAAAACGGTTCTTCTTGCTTTTAAGAGCAAGGGGAGAACAGCTCTGAGAGAGTTTGTTGAAGAAACAAAAGAAAGGGCATAAAACTATGCTGAGGGGTGTATATCTGTGGTATTTTAAAAGGATTAATAATGACCTATAGAAGACTGTACTAAAGTATATGGTATCTGGGTTTACCAATAATTAGCATGGTTTCAGCATCAGAAATTCCTCAGCTATAGGGTGGGTGGGTGTAACCTTCCACAGCAATTCACCTTGCCAGCAGTAAAGATGCCTGGCTATTGCAATGCACTCTGTGACACAGGTAGTACTGTCAGAGTGCTGGGGTCCACCTCTATTAGTCATCCGGGGTAAGTAACGTGCAAGTAGAGTCTGATTCTTGGTGTGGAGGATGCTGCTGAGCACCTCACAAAAGCAACCTGTGCAAGTGTAGTTGGGGTAGGTTACCTGATGCCCCAGCAAGCAATCAAGTTCTAAAGGGCAAGGGTTGGAGAGTCTTTTTTTTTTTTTTTTTTTTTGCACCTCAGCCTTGTCACTGTTCAAATGGCCCAAGTTTAGGGATTAGAGAATTGAGAAGGATATCAAAATTCTTGATTGTCTGCCGGCTTGTTCCAAGTGAATGATTCAGAAAATATTTCAACCACATAGTACACATTGCAGCCAGTGGCGGCTCAAGGATTTTTTTTGGGGGGGTGCTATGCAGGTGCTGTACAATTTTGTAGGGGGCTAAGTATGCGCCGCCAATTTTTTGGGGGGTGTGGCCAACCAAATAGGGTGTGGCCATCAAAAGAGGGGAGTGCCGGAGTATATTCCATTGCTATATAAATACATAATGATATGGTCGGATAACAGGCCCCATCAGAGAGGCAGGCAGGGGCCCAGTCCCCAGCCCAGATCCCGGGATCCAAACCGCCCCGCCCGATGCCCACGCTGAACTGGCTGGGGGCAGTGGGGGGACTGAGAGACTGAACAACTGGCTGCTGCTGCCAGTCTCACACAACTCCGGTCTCTGGCTCCAGTCTCTCTCGTCTCTCTCTCTCTCGCTCGCTCACTCCTTGCTCGCTCTCGGGCTCGGCCAGTCAGTCGCCTCGTCGCTCGCTCGCTCTCTCCACGGTACGCCAATACACACGGCGTGGGGCATGCACTGTTTTATGCTGCCTGGGCCAGGCCGAGTGACGTCACATCAGTGTGCGCTGCGCACGCAATGTCTGACCTTGGCCGCCCTGCCCGCCCGCCAGTACACAGCAAGGGGGACAGCGCTGCAGCGCAGGCTCAGGCTTAAAGAAACAGAGAAAAAAAAGTTAAAAAACAAAACAAAATCAGCACCTGTTTTTTTAGGGGGTGCTAATAGGGTGCGTGGACAAATTTAGGGGGTGCTTCAGCACCCCCCTGGCGCCGCCCCTGATTGCAGCAAGGAAAGTAGCTATTCTGTAAGAAAAAGGATAGTACAGTAACCTGAATAGCCATCTGAATACAGGTGTGTGTTTATAGGTTTTAGCAGCAGGCGGGAACAGTCTTGTTTTCGGGATGTTGTTGATTTGTACATATAGCATATTTTAGCTCGAACTACTCTCAGCTGTATGTGAAGTCTTGCTTACTTTGCCCAGAACAATGTTTGTTTTTTTGACAATGTCATGAGGCAGTATCCTAGCTTTCAGCTAAATGTCATCACCTCAGTGGTTTAGACTGGCAATATAATGCAGAGAGAATATTAATTCATATTAAATATAAAGGTTACCATTTTATTCTCTTTTGATTGAGGCAAGATGTTAGAAAGATAAAAGCTGAGCTAGTCTAACATGGCTATGCTTTATCTCTTAAAAATCTCATCTCGTATGATGTATTTGAATACATCACATCCTTAAACTGCTTAGACATTTGGTGTTAAAGAAGGAAACAAAATCACAATAAACTTTACAACTTGGAAACCTTCAAATTAGTCAGTGAAAAACTACTACCATCACCACCACATATTTCAACATCTCAAGACAACCAGTATCTCTTTATCAAGGAGAAGTTCAATTAACGACTTTGCATCTAGGTCTTTTCCCCCCCTTATGGACAAGAGGGGTTTTGATATTTTAGCTAGCTTGTCCTTGGTAGTCTAGTGGTAGTCTAGTTGAAAAACTCCTCCCTTCCTTGCAGAGATTGCTGCAGGAAGTGGTGCCTGTAAGTATTATACTCACCCTCCTGGCTCCAATGCTGATCGTCTCTCTCCTCCTCCTTTCTTGTCCACTGGGCTCTTGTATCTGCATATACTGGGCTGATGACATCCTCAAGCCGGGACCTGGTAAATGCAGAGACAAGATCTCCATGGAGGAGAAAGATGAGCAGCGCTGGAGCCAGAAGGGTATGTACTTAAACACATCACTTCTGGCTTGAAGGGGTGGGGGGATGGGGGGTACCACTAGACTACCAGAGATAAGGGGGCATATATACTACACCATAAGGGACATACTTACACTGCCTTCTGCTGACTATTGGTGGAGAGGACAAGGAGGACTGTAGATCGGGCACCAGGGTTGCATGCTTGCAGATGAGCACAGATGCATGCTAACACACACACACACGCACATGCACACACGCACACACACGCACTGCTAATCTTAAGCCACTGACTAATAGTCACATCGTTCTGGCAAATCAGGTGCCAGAAACGTGTATATACTGTGCAGTCCAGGGCACTTGAGTTTTGCTGATGTGTACAGATACCACAGAGGCAGCAGTCAAAGCTTTGCTTCAGCTGTTTTCTCACCACATATATGAACTTCACTGGGCACTTCTCTTTAATAAAGGAACACCGGTTGTCTGGAAATGTTGGAATATTTGCAGCTTGATTCCATAAATGCATAGCCACAAACGAGAAGGACTGTGAATGTTTTGGGAAATGGCAGGTGCAAGAACACTATACTGAAGTTAACACAATGGGCCTGTTTCATCAAGCTAAAGCAGCGCAGCTTAATGTGAATGATCACCCGCTTTGTCTGCCTTACATAGCATTGCTCACTCCTATGTAAGAAACGTACCTTCCCTAGTTATTCCCGATCATGGCTGTCAGTCTCGCTCTAATAGGTGCTGGCTCCAGCAATAGATTAAAATGTAAAGGGAATCCGTTGAAAAGGGCTCCTCAGCCATCTGTATTAAAAGGCCTCTTCCATAGACCTCAATGTTGTTTCTTCAAATATGGGCTACAAGGTGGTGAAAAGGGCTCCCAAGTTTTCTTTCGGCAACAATATTTTCGATTTGGCTACAAAAAGGCGCCCCTTTGTAGTCCCATATTTTAGATTTGGCTACAAATTGGCCCCCTTTGTAGCCCATATTTTTGATTTGGCTACAAGGTTTATGATTCTGCTACAAAAGGGCGCCCCTTTGTAGCCCATATTTTTGATTCGGCTACAAGGTTTTTGACTCTGCTACAAAAGGGCGCCCTCTTGTAGCCCATATTTTTGATTCGGCTACAAGGTTTTTGATTCTGCTACAAGATGGTGCCTCTTTGTAGCCCATATTTTTGATTCGGCTACAAGGTTTTTCATTTTGCTACAAAAGGGCTCCCCTTTGTAGCCCATATTTTTGATTTGGCTACAAGGTTTATGACTACAAGGTTTTTGATTCTGCTACAAAAGGGTGCCTCTTTGTACCCCATATTTTTGATTCGGCTACAAGGTTTTTGATTCTGCTACAAGAAGGTGCCTCTTTGTAGCCCATATTTTTGATTCGGCTACATGGTTTATAATTCTGCAACAAGAGGGCGCCCCTTTGTAGCCCATATTTTTTGATTCAGCTACAAGGTTTTCGGTTACAAGGTTTTTTGATTCTGCTAGAAAGGGGCGCCCTTTTATAGCTGAGATTTTTGATTTGGGGGCGCAAGGGGGGGGGGGGGTGCTCATAGATTTGGTATCATAGGTGGGGGGGTCTTAGGGTTAGGCACCACCAGGGGAGAGTTCTGTGTGAGAGCAGGGAGAAGTTATGTCATGGTAATCACCGGGGGGGGGGGGTCTTAGGGTTAGGCTCCACCAGGCGAGGACTTAGGGTTAGGCACCACCAGGGAAGGGTTCTATGTGAGAGTAGGGAGAAGTTAGGTCATAGTAATCACCAGGGAGTCTTAGGGTTAGACACCACCAGTGAGGGATCAGGCACCACCAAGGGAGTCTTAGGGTTAAGCACCACCTGGGGGTCTTGGGGTTAGGCACCACCAAGGAGGGTTACCGTTAGGGGAGGATTCTGTGTGAGAGTAGGGAAATGTTAGGTCATAGTAACTGGTTTTCTTGGCTATATCCAGAGCCCTTGTATAACCCAACAAATTTTGCCTATAACAGCTTCCTTTTTATAAACTAAAACTAGCTTTTCGGTTACACCAGGCACCCTTTCTAGCCAAATTTGGCATGTGGGCTACACCGGGCACCCTTTGTAGCTGAATTTGGCATATGGGCTACACCAGGCACCCTTTATAGCTGAATTTGGCATGTGGACTACACATGGCACCCTTTGTAGCCGTAATTGGCATATGGGCTACACCGAGGGCCCTTTGTAGCCGAATAGGGCTTTTTTTTTCGTGTATTTCAAATGTACGCATAGATTAAAATGTGCTATTTTACATTATTAAAGTGCTACTATAATTATATACTATTCGGGTTAATTTGTTTGGCAACCCAAACAATATCGGCCTATTCGATCGAATGTTTGGCCAATTGAATACAGAGCTATTAGACCAAGTCTAGTAAGCCGTACTACCTTTTGTTTACACTTGTAAACTCTACACTATGTAAAATATATTTTAATGCAATATCAAATATTTAAAACATGCACTTTGTGTGTGTGTACGCCTGCATATTTGTGTTTAAAAATCATACAAATGTTTTATAGTGAGTCTAGGATAGAGCCTAGTATAGTAATTGTTATATACAACGTTGGACCACAATGCTCTTGTAGGCGTCTAGTGAAAAATGGCGCCGGCAAAAAAATGGCGCCCCCTTCTGCCCGATATATGTTTAAAACGATGTTTATCGTTTTAACCACCTTAGCGGTATGGACGAGCTCAGCTCGTCCATTACCGCCAGAGGGTGCCGCTCAGGCCCTACCGGGCCGATTTTGATCAAATAAAGTGCAGCACACGCAGCCGGCACTTTGCCAGCCGCGTGTGTGCCTGATCGCCGCCGCTCTGCGGCGATCCGCCGCGAGCAGCGGCGAAAGAGGGTCCCCCCAGCCGCCTGAGCCCTGCGCAGCCGGAACAAATAGTTCCGGCCAGCGCTAAGGGCTGGATCGGAGGCGGCTGACGTCAGGACGTCGGCTGACGTCCATGACGTCACTCCGCTCGTCGCCATGGCGACAAAGTAAGCAAAACACGGAAGGCCGCTCATTGCGGCCTTCCGTGTTACTTTTGGCCGCCGGAGGCGATCAGAAGAACGCCTCGAGCGCCATCTAGTGGGCTTTTTTTTAATTTAAAAAAACCCTCCCGCAGCCGCCCTGGCGATCTTAATAGAACGCCAGGGTGGTTAAAGGTTAAAATAGTGCAGACCTTTTGAACGAAATTTATCGTTTTAAAACTGTTTTTTTTTTGTCCTGCCTGAACGATATTTATCGTTTTAACCCCTGCTTTGCTGCCGCTTGGAAAATATCTGCCCGCGGCTTTAATGTTTAATAGCAAAGCCCCCTTAAAAGCTAAAAACACCAAATTTGCAGGGAATGTTAAGAAGAAAATTGTGAACAAGAGGATTTTTTTTTCAAAAAGACCTTATAGTTTTTGAGAAAATCGATTTTGAATATTCCTCTTCTGACCGTGGGAAAATTAAACGCCCGTCGACTTTAGCGGTTAATAGCAAAGCCCCTTTAAATGCCAGAAACACCAAATGTGTAGGGAATGTTACGAAGAATAGTGGGAACACGAAGAAATTTTTTTTTTCAAAAAGACCTTATAGTTTTTGAGAAAATCGATTTTAAACCTTCAAAGAGGAAAATGTATCTATTTAAATCGCGCAATGACATTTCCGTGGAAACAATTCCCACCGACTTTAGCTGTTAATAGCAAAGTCCCCTTAAATCCTAGCAACACCAAATTTGCAGGATATGTTAAAAAGATACTGGGAAACATTGTTTAAATTTTTTTTTTTTATTTAAATTTTTGGGATATGTTCTGAGTGTGGGAAATTTTTTGAAAAAAAATGATGTGGGGTCCCCACCTCCGAGCCTCTGTAACCCCTTGTCCCCCATGCAGGCTGGGATAGCCAGAATGCGGAGCCCCGGCCGACTGGGGCTTCGCACCCTGAGCTATACCAGCCCGCATGGTCCATTGTATGGGGGGGCGGCCAAGCCTTCCCCTCCCCTCCGGAGCCCTTGTCCAATCCATGGGCAAGGGGCTCTTTCCCACCTCCGGTGCCCCAGGAGGAGGCGGGGGCGATGACTCCCTGGTGGGGGGTTCATGGTGGCATCTGGGAGTCCTCTTTAAGAAGGGGAACCCAGATGCCTGCCCCCCTCCCAGGAGAAATGAGTATAGGGGTGCAAAGTACCCCTTACCCATTTCCATAAAGGGTTAAATGAAATAAAAACGCAACAACGAGAAAAGTCCTTTAATGTTCTAAATTAACCAGAAATACTTACCTGTACCTTTAAGAAAAAATTCCCACGCCAATGTTCTAAATCAGGGGTGCCCAATAGGTCGATCGCGATCTACCGGTAGATCGCTACCGCCTGATGAGTAGATCGCGGCCTCTTGGCCGCGTCCTGTCAAAATCTGAAGCCGCGCAGCCGCGGCTGTCAGATTTTGCTGCCACTCGCATCAGGGAGAAGAGGGGAGAGGCGCGGCTAAAGGGGAGGCGCGGCTAGAGGGTAGAGGAGCCAATGAGGAGCCAGGTCTCCTCCCCTCCAGGCTGCTTGTGAGCCATGCGTCTCTTCCCCTCCAGGCTGCCTGCGTGCACAGCGTCTTCTCCCCCCTGGCTGCATGACGTGAGGTAGTGTAACATAGTCCACTGCAGGCAGAATCCCGGGATTTGGCTGGCACCCCATCAGGAGGAAACTGCATAGCCCCCCGAACTGCATTATTCTGCTCACTCTGTGCACATGTGTACTATTTCTGCAGACCAGGCTGTGCTGCTGACATGTGCGTCCCCTTTACCCTGATGTGATCGGTGGCTCCTCTTCTTTCGGTAACTTCCCTGCTCAGTCAGCTGCTGTCTCTGCTGTCACTCTCCAGCCTGCGTCTGTCTCTTCTCATATGACGCTGGCTGGGAGTTCTATGCAGCTCGCTCGCTCGCTGTCCCCGCTGATCCTTCCTCTCACTGGGTACTTTATGGCTCATTACTCTTATCAGTACTTAACTTCTTTCTTTTGTGTTGTCCTGAACTCCTGGGGGGGGGGGGGGGGGTCTTATCCTGCTCCTCTCTCTTTCTCTCTCTCTCTGTTTTTTGTTTTTTTTAAACATAAACCCTTTGTTTTCCCTTCCCTGGGACAATCCTTCCCTCTTTCTCTCATTTATCTTTGATTCCCCTTAAGGTCCGTACACACGCCCGGCGGATCGCTCAGAAATAGCCGTATCAGTATGACGACAGAGCGTACACACGCCGGACTGTCGCTGGCACGCCCACCCAGCGGGAGGCAACGACGGACCCGTCGTTGCCTAAAGTCCGGCGTGTGTACGGACCTTTACATTCATTGGTACACTTTTTTGCTGAGCCTTCTGACCAATCCTTGTTAATTACCATAGTTCCCCTCTGTTTTGGAGGGACAGTCCCTCTTTGGGAGCCCTGTCCCTCTTTCCTCCTCATTTGTCCCACTTTCAGGACTTTGTCCCTCTTTCTATGTAAATATATACATTTCTCCACTACTGTGAAGAGGAGAAGGCTTTTGTAATGTATTCACCAGGCTTGATGGGGGGGGGGGTGTCTAGAATACTGTGACTGTCTATGCATGCTGGGGGGGTGGTAGATCTCGTGGCCGCAGCGGTTTTAAAAGTAGCTCGCGAGCCAAAAAAGTGTGGGCACCCCTGTTCTAAATTAACCACAAATACTTACCTGTACCTTTAAGAAAAAAATCCCACGCCAATCAGGTCCCACGACAGTATCCTCTATCTTGCGATCTTCTGATACATCTTGATTGAAGATCTCCGCAGCCCCGACGCCACACACGCCGCCTCCGCCGCACTGCTCTCAGCTATACTATACTAAGTATAGCTGAGAGTGCGTCTATACAGACGCATTAGCGCTAGCTGCCGCTGCCCTCCCTGCCTCCCCCACCTGTCACCCTCACCCATGCTGGCACCCAATGCACCCATGGGTGCCAGCATGGGTGAGGGTGACAGGTGGGGGGAGGCAGGGAGGGCAGCGGCAGCCAGCGGTAATGCGTCTAAATAGATGCACTCTCAGCTATACTTTATATAGCTGAGAACAAAAAGCATCTTTAAATTTTGGCTCCAAGGCTCCCCATTGGTTCCTCATTGACCAATGGGGATCCTCCTGATCCCCATTGGTCTGGTAAGGAACCAATGGGGACCATTGGAGCTAAAATTTAAAGATGGTTTTTGCTCTTAGCTATACTAAGTATAGCTGAGAGCAGTTCGGCGGAGGCGGCGTGTGTGGCGTCGGGGCGGCGGAGATCTTCAATCAACATGTATCAGAAGGTCGCAAGATAGAGGATACTGTTGTGGGACCTGATTGGCGTGGGATTTTTTTCTTAAAGGTACAGGTAAGTATTTCTGAAGATCGCAAGACAGAGGATACTGTCGTGGGACCTAATTGGCTTGGGATTTTTTTTCTTAAAGGTACAGGTCTCCAGGGGGGAGGGGAAGGCTTGGCCGCCCCTCCCCCCCCGAAGCCCCCCCCCATACCATGGACCATGCGGGCTGGTATAGCTCAGGGTGCGAAGCCACAGTCGGCCTGGGCTCCGCATTCTGGCTATCCCAGCCTGCATGGGGGACAAGGGGTTACAGAGGCTCGGGAGGGGGACCCCACGTCATTTTTTTCAAAAAATTTCCCACACTCAGAACATAACCCAAAAATTTAAATTTAAAAAAAAAAAAATTTCAATTTTTTTTTTTTTTTTTTTAAATATTGTTTCCCAGTATCTTTTTAACATATCCTGCAAATTTCGTGTTGCTAGGATTTTAGGGGACTTTGCTATTAACTGCTAAAGTCGGCGGGAATTGTTTCCGCCGCGGAAATGTCAGTACGCAATTTAAATAGATACATTTACCTCTTTGAAGATTGAAGATCGATTTTCTCAAAAACTATAAGGTCTTTTTGAACATTTTTTTTCTTCATGTTCCCACTATTCTTCTTAACATTCCCTACACATTTGGTGTTTCTGGCATTTAAAGGGGCTTTGCTATTAACCGCTAAAGTCGGTGGGCGTTTAATTTTCCCACGGTCAGAAGAAGAATATTCAAAATCGATTTTCTCAAAAACTATAAGGTCTTTTTGAAAAATTTGAAATTTTGTTCCTCTTGTTCACAATTTTCTTCTTAACATTCCCTGCAAATGTGGTGTTTTTAGCTTTTAAGGGGGCTTTGCTATTAAACATTAAAGCCGGCGGGCAGATATTTTCCAAACGGCAGCAAAGCAAGGGTTAAAACGAAAAGTATCGTTTGGGAGCAATACAAATATAAATCTAAACGATAAATTTCGTTTTTAACCACTTGAGGACCTAGGGCTTTCTACCCCTTAAGGACCGGCCACTTTTTTTCCATTCAGACCACTGCAGCTTTCACGGTTTATTGCTCGCTCATACAACCTACCACCTAAATGAATTTTGGCTCCTTTTCTTGTTACTAATACAGCTTTCTTTTGGGGCTATTTGATTGCTCCTGCGATTTTTACTTTTTATTATATTCATCAAAAAAGACATGAATTTTGGCAAAAAAATGATTTTTTTAACTTTCTGTGCTGACATTTTTCAAATAAAGTAAAATTTCTGTATACATGCAGCGCGAAAAATGTGGACAAACATGTTTTTGATAAAAAAAAACCCATTCAGTGTATATTTATTGGTTTGGGTAAAAGTTATAGCGTTTACAAACTATGGTGCAAAAAGTGAATTTTCCCATTTTCAAGCATCTCTGACTTTTCTGACCCCCTGTCATGTTTCATGAGGGGCTAGAATTCCAGGATAGTATAAATACCCCCCAAATGACCCCATTTTGGAAAGAAGACATCCCAAAGTATTCACTGAGAGGCATAGTGAGTTCATAGAAGATATTATTTTTTGTCACAAGTAAGCGGAAAATGACACTTTGTGAGAAAAAAAAAAAAAAAAAGTTTCCATTTCTTCTAACTTGCGACAAAAAAAAATGAAATCTGCCACGGACTCACCATGCCCCTCTCTGAATACCTTGAAGGGTCTACTTTCCAAAATGGGATCATTTGTGGGGTGTGTTTACTGTCCTGACATTTTGGGGGGTGCTAAATTGTAAGCACCCCTGTAAAGCCTAAAGGTGCTCATTGGACTTTGGACCCCTTAGCGCAGTTAGGCTGCAAAAAAGTGCCACACATGTGGTATTGCCGTACTCTGGAGAAGTAGTATAATGTGTTTTGGGGTGTATTTTTACACATACCCATGCTGGGTGGTAGAAATATCTCTGTAAATGACAATTTGTTAATTTTTTTTACACACAATTGTCCATTTACAGAGATATTTCTCCCACTCAGCATGGGTATGTGTAAAAATACACCACAAAACACATTATACTACTTCTCCTGAGTACGGCGATACCACATGTGTGGCACTTTTTTGCACCCTAACTGCGCTAAAGGGCCCAAAGTCCAATGAGTACCTTTAGGATTTCACAGGTCATTTTGAGAAATTTCGTTTCAAGACTACTCCTCACGGTTTAGGGCCCCTAAAATGCCAGGGCAGTATAGGAACCCCACAAATGACCCCATTTTAGAAAGAAGACACCCCAAGGTATTCCGTTAGTAGTATGGCGAGTTCATAGAAGATTTAATTTTTTGTCACAAGTTAGCGGAAAATGACACTTTGTGAAAAAACACAATTAAAATCTATTTCCGCTAACTTTTGACAAAAAATAAAATCTTCTATGAACTCACCATACTCCTAACGGAATACCTTGGGGTGTCTTCTTTCTAAAATGGGGTCATTTGTGGGGTTCCTATACTGCCCTGGCATTTTAGGGGCCCTAAACCGTGAGGAGTAGTCTTGAAACCAAATGTCGCAAAATGACCTGTGAAATCCTAAAGGTACTCATTGGACTTTGGGCCCCTTAGCGTACTTAGGGTGTAAAAAAGTGCCACACATGTGGTACCGCTGTACTCAGGAGAAGTAGTATAATGCGTTTTGGGGTGTATTTTTACACATACCCATGCTAAGTGGGAGAAATATCTCTGTAAATGACAATTGTTTGATTTTTTTACACACAATTGTCCATTTACATAGAAATTTCTCCCACCCAGCATGGGTATGTGTAAAAATACACCCCAAAACACATTATACTACTTTTCCTGAGTACGGCGGTACCACATGTGTGACACTTTTTTGCAGCCTAGGTGCGCTAAGGGGCCCAACGTCCTATTCACAGGTCATTTTGAAGCATTTGTTTTCTAGACTACTCCTCGCGGTTTAGGGCCCCTAAAATGCCAGGGCAGTATAGGAACCCCACAAGTGACCCCATTTTAGAAAGAAGACACCCCAAGGTATTCCGTTAGGTGTATGGCGAGTTCATAGAAGATTTTATTTTTTGTCACAAGTTAGTGAAAAATGACACTTTGTGAAAAAAAACCAATAAAAATTAATTTCCGCTAACTTTTGACAAAAAATAAAATCTTCTATGAACTCGTCATACACCTAACAGAATACCTTGGGGTGTCTTTTTTTTCTAAAATGGGGTCACTTGTGGGGTTCCTATACCGCCCTGGCATTTTACAGGCCCAAAACCGTGAGTAGTCTGGAAACCAAATGTCTCAAAATGACTGTTCAGGGGTATAAGCATCTGCAAATTTTGATGACAGGTGGTCTATGAGGGGGCGAATTTTGTGGAACCGGTCATAAGCAGGGTGGCCTTTTAGATGACAGGTTGTATTGGGCCTGATCTGATGGATAGGAGTGCTAGGGGGGTGACAGGAGGTGATTGATGGGTGTCTCAGGGGGTGGTTAGAGGGGAAAATAGATGCAATCAATGCACTGGGGAGGTGATCGGAAGGGGGTCTGAGGGTTTGGCCGAGTGATCAGGAGCCCACACGGGGCAAATTGGGGCCTGATCTGATGGGTAGGTGTGCTAGGGGGTGACAGGAGGTGATTGATGGGTGTCTCAAGGTGTGATTAGAGGGGGGAATAGATGCAAGCAATGCACTGGCGAGGTGATCAGGGCTGGGGTCTGAGGGCATTCTGAGGGTGTGGGCGGGTGATTGAGTGCCCTAGGGGCAGATAAGGGTCTAATCTGATAGGTAGCAGTGACAGGGGGTGATTGATGGGTAATTAGAGGGTGTTTAGGGTAGAGAATAGATGGAAACACTGCGCTTGGGTGGTGATCTGATGTCGGATCTGCGGGCGATCTATTGGTGTGGGTGGGTGATCAGTTTGCCCGCAAGGGGCAGGTTAGGGGCTGATTGATGGGTGGCAGTGACAGCGGGTGATTGATGGGTGGCAGTGACAGGGGGTGATTGATGGGTGGCAGTGACAGGGGGTGATTGATGGGTGATTGATAGGTGATTGACAGGTAATCAGTGGGTTATTACAGGGGAGAACAGATGTAAATATTGCACTGGCGAATTGATAAGGGGGGGTCTGAGGGCAATCTGAGCGTGTAGGCGGGCGATTGGGTGCCCGCAAGGGGCAGATTAGGGTCTGATCTGATGGGTAACAGTGACAGGTGGTGATAGGGGGTGATTGATGGGTGATTGATGGGTAATTAGTGGGTGTTTAGAGGAGAGAATAGATGGAAACACTGCGCTTGGGTGGTGATCTGATGTCGGATCTGCGGGCGATCTATTGGTGTGGGTGGGTGATCAGTTTGCCCGCAAGGGGCAGGTTAGGGGCTGATTGTTGGGTGGCAGTGACAGGGGGTGATTGATGGGTGATAGGTGATTGGCAGGTGATTGACAGGTGATCAGTGGGTTATTACAGGGAAGGACAGATGTAAATATTGCACTGGCGAATTGATAAGGGGGGGTCTGAGGGCAATCTGAGCGTGTAGGCGGGCGATTGGGTGCCCGCAAGGGGCAGATTAGGGTCTGATCTGATGGGTAACAGTGACAGGTGGTGATAGGGGGTGATTGATGGGTAATTAGTGGGTGTTTAGAGAAGATAACAGATGTAAACGATACATTTGGGAGGTAATCTGACGGCGGGTTTGCGGGCGATCTAATGGTGTGGGTGGGTGATCAGATTGCCCGCAAGGGACAGGTTAGGGGCTGATTGATGGGTGGCAGTGACAGGGGGTGACAGGGGGTGATTGATGGGTGATAGGTGATTGGCAGGTGATTGACAGGTGATCAGTGGGTTATTACAGGGAAGAACAGATGTAATTAATGCACTGGCGAATTGATAAGGGGGGGTCTGAGGGCAATCTGAGCGTGTAGGCGGGTGATTGGGTGCCCGCAAGGGGCAGATTAGGGTCTGATCTGATAGGTAACAGTGACAGGTGGTGATAGGGGGTGATTGATGGGTGATTGATGGGTAATTAGTGGGTGTTTAGAGGAGAGAATAGATGTAAACAATGGATTTGGGAGGTGATCTGATGTCGGATCTGTGGGCGATCTATTGGTGTGGGGGGGGTGATCAGATTGCCCGCAAGGGGCAGGTTAGGGGCTGATTGATGGGTGGCAGTGACAGGGGGTGATTGACGGGTGATTGACGGGTGATTGACGGGTGATTGACGGGTGATTGACGGGTGATTGACGGGTGATTGACGGGTGATTGACGGGTGATTGACGGGTGATTGACAGGTGATCAGGGGGATAGATGCATACAGTAAACAGGGGGGGGGGGTCTGGGGAGAATCTGAGGGGTGGGGGGTGATCAGGAGGGGGCAGGGAGCAGGGGGGGGGATAAAAAAAAAATAGCGTTGACAGATAGTGACAGGGAGTGATTGATGGGTGATTAGGGGGGTGATTGGGTGCAAACAGGGGTCTGGGGGGTGGGCAGGGGGGGGTCTGATGGGTGCTGTGGGCGATCTGGGGCAGGGGGGGGAGAAATCAGTGTGCTTGGGTGCAGACTAGGGTGGCAGCAGCCTGCCCTGGTGGTCCCTCGGACACTGGGATCACCAGGGCAGGAGGCAGCCTGTATAATACACTTTGTAAACATTACAAAGTGTATTATACACTTTGTATGCGGTGAACGCGGGGTTAACATCCCGCCGGCGCTTCCGTATAGCCGGCGGGATGTTGCGGCGAGCGAGCGGTGACAGGCGCCGGCGGAGGATCGCGTCACGGATGACGCGATCGCTCCGCCCATGCCCTTAAATGGACCGCCGCCTCTGTGGGTGAGCCGGTCCTTAAGGGCTCCACTTCCCGGCCGCCTCTGTGCGTTAGGCGGTCGGGAAGTGGTTAAAGCCGGCGCCGTTTTTTAGCTGTCAAAAACGAAAAATTTCTAGCGATAGTGGTTCTCTATGGGGCGCCGTTTTTTAACTACGATAACTGGCGCCATTTTTAACGGACCCCGTGGAACCATGTGGTGTAATATTTGCTCCTAAGGTTTGGTATGCTGTCTGTACGGAAATGTGTCTCTTGGAGGAATAAAACCTTTGCTTTGTGCATGCTGTAGAGGATCTGCGATCTTTTGGCTGGGCTGTTTAGACCTTTTGCATTAAAAGTAGCACATTTACATAGGTCCCTATCTGTACAAGGTCCCATGCTGTAATGTGGGGGGAAGATTCACACAGTTCCTGTAAATAAGGCAATAAAGACAACTGTACATATATGCAGGTGTGACATAGCAATAATCGTTGCAATAACAGTGAAACATCCATAGGGGTATAAACTTATTAAGGCCCCGTTCACATCACAGAACGCAGGCGCGTTCCGTTCAGAACACAACGCATAGGAACGCACGTCATGTCCGTCTCTGTGTGTTGTGTGGCTGATCCCATTCATTGAAAGTGAATGGGACAGCCGCGCGTTTTGTTAGGAAACGCGTGCAGCATGCGTTCCCGGACCGCACAGGTCCGGAACGCATGCAGTGTGAACATCAGACAGTGTAGTCTATGCACTGTCTGATGTCTGACTGTCTATAGACGCCGTGCCAGTTCATTGCCTGCAGCCCCGCTGGGCGCCATCTTGCCGTAGCCCTGCTCTGCCTGTCAGCGCGGGAGACTGCAGTGCAGGAGCAAGATGGTCCCGGGAGCTGCGCACAAGAGGCCGGAGACTTCTGTCAGGTGACTAAATGCTTTTTTTTCACAGGTGAAATGTTGCTCACATTGCGTTTATTTTGTGCTGACATGTTGCTCACATTGCATTTATTTTGTGCAGACATGTTGCACACATTATGTTTATTTTGTGCTGAAATGTCGCTCACATTGCATTTTGTGCTGACATGTTGCTCACATTGCGTTTATTTTGTGCTGACATGTTGCACACATTACATTTATTTTGTGCTGAAATGTTGCACACATTGCATTTATTTTGTGCTGACATGTTGCACACATTGCGTTTATTTTGTGCTGACATGTTGCTCACACTGCGTTTATTTTGTGCTGAAATGTTGCTCACATTGCGTTTATTTTGTGCTGAAATGTTGCTCACATTGCGTTTATTTTGTGGTGACATGTTGCTCACATTGCGTTTATTTTGTGCTGAAATGTTGCTTACATTGTGTTTATTTTGTGCTGACATGTTGCTCACATTGCTTTTATTTTGTGCTGACATGTTGCCCACATTGCATTTATTTTGTGCTGACATGTTGCCCACATTGTGTTTGTGTGCTGACATGTTGCCCATTGCATTTATTGTGTGCTGACATGTTGCCCATTGCATTTATTTTGTGCTGACATGTTGCCCATTGCATTTATTTTGTGCTGACATGTTGCCCATTGCGTTTATTTTGTGCTGACATGTTGCCCATTGCGTTTATTTTGTGCTGACATGTTGCCCATTGCGTTTATTTTGTGCTGACATGTTGCCCATTGCGTTTATTTTGTGCTGACATGTTGCCCATTGCATTTATTTTGTGCTGACATTGGCTATGTTTGCTGCTTTGGGGTTACTGTATACTACTAAATGGCATCACACAGTTTCTGCACACCCATGATGTGAATCGTCGTTTGACCACATCATGGTGTAAACACTGCTTTCTTATGCCTCACTGTTACATCATCATGCTAGCTCCGCCCGTACAATGTCATATGCACGCCCATTTTTCGGCACTGCACACGCCGCAGCCCCCCGTTTTTCGCCTTGCACATGCGTGCAAGGCGGCAGGCCAAGGACGCATCTCAGTACACTCTCCGCCTACGTAAACAGTAGCCACGTGTCTCCCTGCGTGTCAGCTGAGCAGCTAGTACGCCGAGCTCCGATTGGTTAGGCCTTGTATTTGAACTTGGTGAGCTCTCCAGTCTGTCCCCGTGATAGCCTATGCTGGGCTTGTTGCTGAGATTGCGCTCACACCAATTGCTTGTCTTGCTAGGACTTGTGCCTGTCTTTGACTAAGCTTCTTCTAGATTGGATTACCTGTTAATGATACGGCTTGGACTTGACCATGCTTCTGTATTGGATACCCTGTTAACGACCCGGCTTGTTAAAGGATTTGCAGAACGGGATTTCCTGTTTAGCTTCCCCTGTCGCCATGGCGACGATCGGGATGACGTCAGAGGGAGTCCCGATTCACCCGTCAGCGATGCCTGGCACTGATTGGCCAGGCTGTGCACGGGGTCTGGGGGGGCCTCTAACGTGGCGGGTAGCGGCGAGCAGCGGCGATCGAGTTATGCATGCAGCTAGCAAAGTGCTAGCTGCATGCAACAACAAAAAAAGTGTGCAAATCGGCCCACCAGGGCCTGAGCAATCCGCTTACCGCCAGGGAGGTTAAGGCAGATTTCATCAATATGATTGAATCTGCAAGAAAAAAAGACCCACGTAGGACCACTTCCACAAAGTCCCTCATAGAAGTCAGAGAGAAACTTCTTACATTTTTCAAGGAACTATAACCTAACGTTTCTTATTTTTTTTTTCATCAACCAAAAGTGTTTATTGAAGGATTGGTACAGAATAAAGTACAGTGTACAGAAAGGAATAAGTTATCATTGTATACAGACAACCAAAGGGTAGTGTACAGAGAATACAAAAAATTTTATGCTGGATTCAACGTTATGATTCTTTCTTTTACAGGGTAAGTATAAAATCATACAACCAAACCAGACTACAATCCCAGGGCGCAAAAGTTCATAATCAAATATTGGGCTATGAGCGGGGGTTACACCG
This sequence comes from Hyperolius riggenbachi, assembly GCF_040937935.1. Classification (NCBI taxonomy): domain Eukaryota; kingdom Metazoa; phylum Chordata; class Amphibia; order Anura; family Hyperoliidae; genus Hyperolius; species Hyperolius riggenbachi. The sequence continues at coordinate 137,742,205 of NC_090655.1, read as the reverse complement.
ATTCAATGAGATATCCATTTATCCCAAACCTGATTAAATTTATTAGGGCATTTTCTATGGGCATAAATAAGTTTCTTGAAGGGAAGGTTTTTCCGCACTCTATTCTTCCAGACCTCAAGGGTAGGGGAAATTGGGGACAACCATCTGAAGGTAATGCATTGTTTTGCAACAAATAGGGTTTCCATAAGCAGGACTTTATCAAATTTGGGGGTGTCTTCATGTAGGAAATTGAGGATGCAGGTTCTAATGTCTGGGTCTACTGGAGATCCCATCACATCGTGCAGGAAATCAGTAACTTGCTTCCAGAAGTCTGCTATGGGAGGGCATTGCCAAATAAGATGAAGGAAGGACGGGTTGTGAGCATAACATTTGGGGCATAAGGCTGATGCTGAGGGTGAAAATTTCCTCAGCTGGGAGGGAATTAGGTAGCTTTGATGCAAAGTGTAGATTTGTGTGAGTCTTTCACTAACACATGGGGAGACTAGTTTGGGGGTAAGGAGGCAGTCCTCCCATTCCTCCTCGTCAATCAGAACCCCCTGTTGTGTCCACTTGGATAGGGAGCTCTGTATTGTTTGTGTGGATTGGTGTTCCAGTAGTAGTGAGTATACTATCCCTATGTGATGCTTCATAGGACCATTCGCAAGGGTCTCCATGATCAGGGACACACATGTATTAGGTAGGCCCTGGGGGAATTGTGCTTTAAGGGCGTGTTTAAGCTGTAGATACATAAATTCAAAAATAGGTGAGAGGTCAAATTTACTTTGGAGAGTGTGAAATGGTACAAATTGGGCGTTGTAGATAATTTGGCCAAGATAAATAATGCCCTTGGCAATCCAGAGGTTTGTGTTTTCAATGTAATTTAATTTAGGTAGTTGGGGGTTGTGCCATAGAGGGGTATTATATTCTATATTGGAAGAGGGTATTATTACATTCGCCACCCTCCACACCCTAGAGGCCTGCAAAAGAACAGTGTTATTAGGGGAGTCTATAGTCAGATTATTTTTTAGTAAGGCGAAGGGCAGGTTATTGGAAATAGCAGTGGAGGAGAAACCCAAGAGGTCGGGCATTTGGAGAGAGTTGGACACAAACCAGTAGGCGAGTTGTTCTAGTTGAGAGGCTATGTAATATAGATAAGGATCCGGGAGGGCTAGGCCCCCTGAGGCCGTGGGGCAATGTAAAATGTTGAATTTGAGCCTCGCCTTGGACCTACCCCAAACCAGTGAGAGGAACATGGATCTAAGTTTTTTGAAGAAGGACTTAGGGATATATATTGGAGAGTTATGTATAGTATATAGTATTTTTGGGAAAAGGACCATTTTTATCAGATTAACACGTCCCGACACTGAAAGGGGGAGTTTAGTCCAGGCGGAGGTCTTGGCCTGAGTAAGGGACAGGAGAGGGGCAACATTGTTTTGGTAATATAGTTTAGGATCAAGGGTTACAATCACTCCAAGATAAGTGAAGGAGGTGACAATTTTTAAAGGGCATGGTAAGGGAGATGAGGAAACATCAGGGCTATCCAAACCTAATATAACAGACTTGCTCCAGTTCATAGAGAGCCCTGAATAGCAACCCATCTCACTTATAAGGTCGAAGGCGACCTGGAGGGACTGATTAGGATCCGCAAGAAAAAGAATAGTATCATCTGCATATTGACTTATTTTTTCCTCTATATCACCTATGCAAAGACCTCTAATCCTCTTATCTGCTCTAATTTTACAGGCTAGTGGTTCTGCGGAAAGGGCATATAGTAGTGGGGACAGGGGACAGCCCTGCCTGGTTCCTCTGTTAATGGGAAAGGGATTGGAGAATGTAGAGTTTGAGCATACCTGGGCCATTGGCTGATTGTATAGAATTCCCACCCATCTAATAAACCTCTCCCCGAACCCAAACCAGGCCAAGGTAGCAAGGAGATATGGCCACTCGACTGCGTCAAATGCCTTGGCCGCATCAAGGGAAACCACAACTCTCTGCCCCTTATTCGTGTGGGAGGCTTGGAGATTTGCAAATAGTCGCCTGATGTTTAAAGAGGTCTTTTTCCCAGGCATAAAGCCTGTTTTGTCGTTGTGGATAAGGGTAAGGATTACCTGGTTAAGCCGATTGGCCAAAATTTTAGCTAGTATTTTTACATCTTGTGGTAATAAAGAGATGGGTCTAAAGGAATCACACATTGAGGCGTCTTTATCTGGCTTGGCGAGAAGAATAATTAAAGCAGTACGCATAGAGGGAGGGAGTATACCTTCCTCAAAAGCGTACTCAAAGGTCTGGAGTAGGTGAGGAGTTATAACATCAGAGAAACGCTTATATACCTCGCCCGGGAGGCCATCGAGACCTGAGGCCTTACGGTTGGGAAGGGAATGGATTGCAATTTCGATGTCCTCTAGTGTAATGGGGCCATCGAGCATTTCCCTATGCTCCGGAGCAAGTCTTGGGAGGTTGATTTCTGACAAGAAGATCTCGGCCTCTGTTTGGTTAAAGTGAGACTTAGAGTCGTATAGATCTTTAAAATATTCAGCAAATCTATTGTTTATGGCCGTGGAGCCGGTGAGGAGAGTGCCAGAGGAATCCCTGATGGCAGGAATAGAGCTTAAAGAGCTCCTATCCCTTGCCATCCTGGCGAGAATCGTGCCCGTCTTCTCCCCCTGCTCATAAAAGGATTGCTTATAAAAGAAGTTTTTGGTGTGGACTTTTTCACTTAATATATCAGTGAGCTTGGCTTGAGCCCGTTTCCATGTATCGAAGTTTACCTCAGAAGGATCCGCCAGGTAGTTTTGTTCCAAGGTAGGGATTTGACCTTGAAGGGATAAAATGGTGGAGTTTGTCTCTTTTTTAAAGTGAGATACCGCACTAATAAGGAGACCTCTCAAATGGGCTTTAAAACAGTCCCAAGTAAGGGAACGGTTTTCCGTATCTCTATGTGAGTAGAAGAAGGTCTGTAGCTTGTTCACTAGCCAATCCTCGGAGGTGAACAGTGATAACCAGAAGGGGTTGAACTTCCATAGGAAGTATTTGGGGGTATCGTACCATTGTATGGATATATAAATTGGGGAGTGGTCCGATGTGATTCTGGGCAATGAGCCCGTAGAACCTACCAGAGGTAATAGGTTTGCTGATACAAGAAAATAGTCAAGTCTAGATAGTACATTATAGGAAGCGGAGAAACAGGTAAATTGACATATTTTTGGATTAAAGTGTCTCCATGTGTCATGTAAGGGAATTTCTGCAAGTAGGTTAGCAAAGGGGGTGGCTTTTGAAAGGGCTGGAGGGAACTTATCAAGGGCAGGATCACATATTGAATTAAAGTCTCCCATCCATATACTAGGGCAGGAGGGTACGGTTGATGTAAACTGAATGCCTTCTCTAAGCAAAACAGACGAGTATGGAGGAGGAACATAGAAGACCAGCAGGTTGATGAGTTTATTGTCTAAAAGACCATGCACAAATATAAATCTTCCATACTGGTCTGCTCTTACCTTAATTGGGTGAAATGAGAGGGAGCGGTTGAACATTAGAGAGACTCCACGTGAGTACTGTGAGAATGATGAGTGGAATGCCTTTCCCACCCAGCCTCTCTCCAAGGCCTTAACTTTATTACCTGTTAGGTGGGTTTCTAAAAGAGCCAGTATATCTGGTTTTTGTTTCCGCATATAGTTCAAAACTAGGGAACGTTTAATCTGGTCATTTAACCCTCGGACGTTCCAGCATATTATTTTAACACTTTTATCATTGATTGCCATTTAAGGGTATAAAGGGGAAATGCAGGAGAAAGGATGGGTGGGACCCAGCACATGCGGTGACGGGGGCAGAGTAGACTGTAGGCACACATAAGGCTAATGAAAATTGCATAACTAAACATAACATGACTGCCAACGTGGCAGCCAACCCAAAAAGGAACACCCTGTTCCACAGCAACCTGCTTGCGGAACCTTATACCCAACAGTATAGAAACAATTAGGAGGATAAACGAGCTGTAGCGTAAAGCCAGTCAGACTCGTTTATGTCTGTTAAGAACTTAGTGCTAGGCACGCAAATATACGGATTTTGAAGGTGGTGGGGTAGTGGCGGAACACTGCGGGTGAGTCCCGTCTATGTAGAATACAGCAAAGACTTAACCTCTATAGATATTTCTGTCATATAGTAATTCCTGCAGCAGATATCTTTAAAGACCCTTTTTCAACATAAAACATTTGCACATTAGAGCTTATGAGAAGGGGCCTGTGTCCAAGAACTGAGAAGGACTGAGTGAGATGGCAGGGCAAGCTGTTAGTCCAGTGTCTGCGGGCGTAGTATACAGCTGTGGCATGGCACGTCTGGCAAGCACCAGTGTAGAGTGTAGGTTATAGATGAGCCAGGGAGATGACGATCCTGACCTCCAGTAATAATAAAGAGAGTGACATGAGCCGTAGGCCCCTGTGTCCGGGAGGTCAGGTATTCATAGTTAGTTGCTCGTGAGTTCACTTCTGCCGCTTGAGGTAATGATGCTGGCATAGGAAATACAAGTAGTAAAGTGATGGGGTGTATAATGTAGACGCCATCTTATGTAGAGGCAATAACCTTGTCTGGTACGGAGGAGAAAACGGCTGTATAAACTGGACAATGGAAGTCCAAAAGGGGGGCATGGGTTTTACAGTACCTTATCTTGGAGGTGAAGCAGAGTCTCGATTTCTCGGGCGGTTTTCAAGCCAGCGAATTATTTCTTCTGGTTCAGAGAAGAAGTGAACTTTACCATTGTCGATGATCCGGAGCTTTGCGGGATATAGCATTGCATAGGGGAGTTGAGCATCTCTCAGCTTCCTTTTTGCTGTAGCAAATTTGGCCCGCTGTTTCTGGACTTCTACCGAGAAGTCGGGGTAGAATGAGATCCTTGTATTTTCAAAGGAGATCGATTCTTTGTTTCTGGCGGCTCTCAGGACCGCATCCCTGTCGCGGTAGTTCAGCAACTTGAATATAAAGGTGCGCGGAGGGGCACCTGGAGGTGGAGTTTTGGGAGAAATTCTGTGGGCCCGCTCGACGATGAAGGCCTTAGAGAAGGCCTCTTCACCAAAAAGTGAGCTTAGGAGTGTTTCTGTAAATTTCTCAGGGTAGTTACCCTCCGCCTTCTCCGGGAGACCCACGATGCGTATGTTTGAGCGGCGTTGTCTATTTTCTTGATCTTCCTGGCGATCTATGACTGCCTTTAGGCCTTTCTGGGAGGCTCCCATCTCCAACTGCAGCGGTCTGACAGTGTCTTCTAGTGTGCTGATTCTGCCCTCCGCGTCGGTAACTTTACTTTTAAGGTTGCGTAGATCTTGACGGAGGAACGAAACATCCGTCTTCACCTCCTCCAAGGTAGAGGTAATTTGGGATAAGCTTGACTGGCATGCCGTGATCGCCTTCAGAACTTGGGTTAGAGTCGGGCGCTTCTGCTTGACCGAGGAGACGGAGTCTTCATCTGAGGCGGGTTGTGACGCCGACTCGGCGCCATCTTGGTCCTCGTGGCGGAACTTTTGTAGTTTCTGGAGAGCTTCCGAGGGCCGAGGAGTAGCCATGCTGCGTTCCCTTAAGATCAGCAAAGCTTGTGGAGTGTAAGCCGGCGAAATTTGGGAGGTTAAGATGCTGTTATGAGTGAGTTATAGGATACCGGTGGACGGGAGCTCTCTCGCAGCACGTCCTCACGCCATTAGGTTCAGGCCACGCCCCCTAACGTTTCTTATTTACATGGAATATTATTTCTGTTGATCCCAAACATATTTTATCTCTAATGTGTATTTAGTCCAACACATTTTTGTTGGAAGGCTCAGTTAATTTATTGCCTGCTCCTGATTATGGGGTGATAATAACTCACTGAATAATGGTGCTCTAGAGAGAAGCAAATAATGGAATAATGAAATAAAATAATATCTATTTCAGGTGCGGATTGTCAGGTCTAAAGTAAAAATTCAGAGAAAATTATTCAGAACTGTTACACTTGTAAAACAGAAATGGAAACTTATTGTGAGGGGTTTACTAATCGTGTGTGTGTGTGTGTGTGTGTGTATTATTTACATACCTTTAAACTAATTCTGCTGTAGACCTGGAGGGTGACTGCTTATGTCACTGACTACCTTCTTCCATAAGTCCACTCCACTAATGTTACACCACCCACAGACTAACCCCACCCTTGTTTGTAGTGCGCAGGAGCAGTGGCTGGATAGTGTACTGGTTAGAGGCACTAAAATTAACATAAGAGGCCAGGGTTTGAATCCCGGCTGTTGCCAGAACCTGTCTTTTTTGGCTTCTGGGTTGCCTTCTTTGTTTATTTACTGGCTGCAGCTCTCTAAAATAAACTTTAACTATAATAGACACAGAGAGACATCTGAACATATGCAGTAAATAAATGAAAGCTCATTCCGCACTAAGAGATGTCGCGAACATCAAATTTTGGGTTCGCGAACGCCAAACTTCCGTAAAAGTATGAGTTTGCATGAACTGTCGTAGACTTCAAAGGGTAGGTGAATTTTAAAACCTACAGGGACTCTTTCTGGCCACAAAAGTGATGGAAAAGTTATTTCAAGGAGTCTAACACCTGGACTGCATGCCAAAGGGCGATCCATGCCAAAAGTCCCACAAAAAATTACGTAGTTGACGCTGAGTTGTGCTTTAATCACTAAAGGGCAGAAAACACAGTACATTCCTAAATTTGAGGAATAAAGGGCTGCTTTAAAATGTTCTGAGTGTGTACACATGGTGGGTATTGCAAAGGTTATATCCGCTTCACACTGACAGACCAAACTCACTGTTTAACGCACCGCAAACAACCGCAAAGATTTGTTAATAGTTGACACTCTCAGGACTTAAATGTTAGTCCTCTGGGCAGCAATCTTTGTGTAGTGGTCACCGTGTTTGTGCGCATGTTGGCGAGAGTGCAGGCGATGGCAGTTTTCCAGCCCCTACGGTCAGGCTGAGGTAGTTCAATGACAGTAAAGTAAGCACAAAAGAACTGGTGCTGCAGTGTGGGCACAGTGTTTGCCTAGTAGGCATTATTGAAAACCTGAGGGGACTATAAAAATGGTTTTGCCAAAACGTATCTGGCCGACAGGATTTGGTCTTTCCACAATGAAGCAATGACCTTATCATTTTGGGTGTATAGGTCATTGCTTTTTTGTGAAACGCAGGCCCCTTCACCACGACCAGAGATATGCAATAGTACTATCAGAATACAGTGAAAAAATAATGCACTGGCGTAGTACTGTGCCTGCAACTTAATGTGGCAAACGATAGCAGTAGTGTGCTGAGCACACAGCTCTGGGTGTCGGTGTGGGGTGTGGAGTGTCATACATGCAGAGATATGCAATAGTACTATTAGAATACTGTGAAAAATTAATGCACTGGAGTAGTACTGCGCCTACAACATAATGTGGCAAACAATAGCTGTAGTGTGATGTGCACACAGCTCTGGGTGTCAGTGTGGGCTGTAGTGTCACACACAACAAAAACAAAACAGGAGAATAATGTAGTAGCTCTCAAAAGGGCTATTTGGAGTGCTTTCACAGCAAGTCAGTCAGCGAGGAATAAGAAAACAGGCCTAGCTACTTTCCCTATCTGCTGCAGCAATGCTATGTCCCTTCCTCTCACTAAAGCAGCCAGAGACTAAATCCAAAATGGCTGGTGCAAATGTGTTTTTAAAGGGGGGTGTGGGGTCCAGGAGGGAGTGCTAGCTGGTTGGCTGCCATGTATCTTCTGACTGAGGAAATCATCTGTCCCCGTTACTCCCAGTGGAGCATAAAGCATCGAAGAAGACTCTCTATTCAGATGTGTTAGTTTCTATTCTCACAATCTCATTGTAGGTTTTTTTTTCCCCATTTCTCCAATTTCTTCTTCTTCTACTGATCCCCTCCATGTTTTTTGAGCCTGTCCCAATCCCTATCTTCTATCTATAGTCCCCCCCCCCCCCTCCCCTCTTCCTGAGCGTGTGGCCTATCCAACCCCACTTCCTTTCCTTAATTAAGTTTCTATTGTTAGTTGGTTAGTGTTTTTCCACAGAAAATTATTGATTTGGAGGCAGGGCATGAGCATTGGTCAATTGATAGGCCATAGCGTTGCACTGCATTAAACAGTGCTACACTTCAATTTTTACAGTTTTCAATAGATATAATGCTGGAATCTATTAAAAATCAATGTACTTTGTGTACAGAATTAGAATCCAATTAGATTTGGATCAGAGAGTGATCAATTGGATATGCACATTAGCTAATAATCAAGCGGTGAATGGCTACTTTTACAATGGTACAAGAAAATACATATTGCAGTCAATTACAAACAAACAAACACAAACACAGAACATTTATATCGCGCTTTTCTCCTGGCGGACTCAAAGCGCCAGAGCAGCAGCCACTAGGGTGCGCTCTATAGGCAGTAGCAGTGTTAGAGAGACTTGCCTAAGGTCTCCTACTGAATAGGTGCTGGCTTACTGAACAGGCAGAGCCGAGATTCGAACCCTGGTCTCCCATGTCAGAGGCAGAGCCCTTAACCATTATACCATCCAGCCATCAATGCACTAATGGTCATGGTTTCTCTCACATACAGTATATGATGTCCTATCTTACACAGGCTCACTCTATACCAATCAAATAAACATACTTATTGTACATTTTGAATGAGGTCTGCACTCTGCACCAGGAGCAGTGGCTGGATAGTGTACTGATTAACCACCCTGGCGTTCTATTAAGATCGCCAGGGCGGCTGCGGGAGGGTTTTTTTTAAATAAAAAAAAAAACTATTTCATGCAGCCAACTGAAAGTTGGCTGCATGAAAGCCCACTAGAGGGCGCTCCGGAGGCGTTCTTCCGATCGCCTCCGGCGCCCAGAATAAACAAGGAAGGCCGCAATGAGCGGCCTTCCTTGTTTTGCTTACATCGTCGCCATAGCGACGAGCGGAGTGACGTCATGGACGTCAGCCGACGTCCTGACGTCAGCCGCCTCCGATCCAGCCCTTAGCGCTGGCCGGAACTTTTTGTTCCGGCTACGCTGGGCTCAGGCGGCTGGGGGGATCCTCTTTCGCCGCTGCTCGTGGCGGATCGCCGCAGAGCGGCGGCGATCAGGCAGCACACGCGGCTGGCAAAGTGCCGGCTGCGTGTGCTGCTCTTTATTTGAAGAAAATCGGCCCAGCAGGGCCTGAGCGGCAGCCTCCGGCGGTGATGGACGAGCTGAGCTCGTCCATACCGCCCGGCTGGTTAAAGGATACCCAAAGTGACATGTGACAGGATGAGATAGACGTGTATAAGAAATTCCCCTTATTACCTCATTCTTGCTCTCAGAAGCAATTTTCTGCTAGGAAAGTGTTTGTATAGTTGGAATTTCTTATCAGTGAGGGTCACGCTGTAGTCACTTCCTGTCTGAGTCAGGACCGAGTCAGCCACTTTACATACCTGATATTTAAATCTTTCAGGCAAAGAAAGAAAAAAAGGAACACAGCATAGTTATTTGTGTGCTAGGCACTGTACATACACATGTCTATCTCATCATGTCACGTCACTTCGGGTGTCTTTTAAAACCTCTACCTTTACGTAGGAGATTTTGAATCCTGGTTGGAATCATTGAGCCACTGACTCTCTGGTAAGTAGTCATTGGGTGTAACTTTCTAATGCTCCAGGTGGCCTACTGAGTGTGCCATCAGTGCCTGCAGCTTTTAAGTAAGTTGAGTCAGACAGAAGAAAAACACTGCGAGTTCTAACATTTCTTTGAACACTAAGGGCCCTTTTCCACCTGCAATCGCTAGCGTTCACGCTGAACGCTAGCGATTGCTGAATCGCAAAACCGGCGATTCCCCCGACGTTTGCGGCCGCGATTTTGCTATGCTATGCACTGCATAGCAAAATCGAGGCAATTATCGCTCCGCCGCGCGTTCGCGTTCCCGACAAAAGCGAATCGCGGTAGTGGAAATGACCTACCGCGATTCCTATGTTAAAAAGCAAACCGTAGCGATTGTAAAATCGCTAGCGGTTTGCGGTTTTGAGATTCACCCAGCGCAAACGCGCTGGTGGAAAAGGGCCCTAATGCTTGTTTTTTATAATTACCATTGTTTCCTTCCATGTACAGTTACTGCTGTATATATTTTTTTACTGTCTAACCTGGAATGTAAGTCGATTTCCTGTACAAGTCAAATCCAATATTTGACCCTCTTAAGCTGGAATTTTTTTTTATTGAATCAAGTATAAGTCTACCCAACAAAGTTATTGGATGCACATTGGTGGCCAGGCGGAATTAACTGCTTTTGGGGACCATGAGGGGTTAATGACTGCACTACATAAAGCATTGCAGCCATTAACCTCTCCTGGCCCTTATGTGCTGCCAATAACTCTTTCAGACCCCCAAGTGTAGCAATTATCCACTCCCCCTCTGTAGCCCAGTATCTTTCCCCCAATGTAATGTTATCACTTCACTCATACTCCACATTTGTGCACAGGGTGCCCTTTCTGAGCAATAAACAACCTATATTGAACTCTCAAATTCCGTTTAAGGTCCTGTACACACTGCTGCGCTTGCGCTGCACTTTTAAAAACGCAAAGCCTTCATGAAAATAGAAAAATCGCATCGCACCAGTGCGCATAGGTATTCACAATTTTCATGATTTTTCAAACGACCTTGCGATTAAAAAACGCATGCGATTTTAAAAGTGCAGCGCAAGCGCAGCAGTGCGTACAGGACCTTAATCCTTCAGTTCAGAAACAAAAGCGATCCTGATTCACTTTTCCTGGAATTCCAAGCATTACTAGTCTAGCTAGTAGATCTTCCTATAGTAGTCCTTGATAAACCGTTAAATCAAGTGTTCATGCTTTCAAAGGCTGATGGAATTCATCTGTATTATATAATTAAGGATCAGCTTAAGAAGGTCATATAGGTATTATGTAATCAATGGGAAAAAAGAGCTAGTGGCCCCATTTAACCACACCACACATATTAATGCCGAAGTATGCTAATGCAACTATATACAGTACCTGTCTTACCACCCACTTGGTTGTGTTTATGACTCGCATCCTGTTCGTTGCCTTTCCAGGATTCAAGCCTCCTCTCGCAATTGCACAAGGTTTCAGGTTCATACCACCACATTGCACCAGCCGTGCTCCACCAACATATTCCATGGACTATAATGTCTGCTTCATCGGGGTGTATCTGGGCATAGCAGCAATTTCTTTTATATGCCGGTCCAACACTCTTTAAGGGGCACTCTTAAAGCAGCTCAGTACAGAGTAGATATTTGTGCTGCATTTGTTATTTTCTTCCTTTTACTTAGTATAGCTACAGAGAAGTATGTAATTGTGATTGCAGTCAGTTCAGAGGGAGTTTTCATTTAATAAAATATGTTCATAAAAATGACAATCTCATGTAATACAGCTCAGCCATTCACTCAAATGGAACTAATGTCAACATTACAACTGCACGTTGATACAAATTAACATATCATTGTTACTATAAGTTTACGTGTTCACAGTCGAATCCCCACCATCGTCATATGTCCCTACCCTATAATAGTACAAGGCTACTTTTGCGTGGGAAGCCATTCAACGTATCCATGTGTTTCCATGATATACTTTTCTGTTTATATCCTAAGCAAAAAGAGATGGATCCCTTGCTCACAGACCATGCTGCACCACGCTCAAATGATCAACTTATCAAAAATTATGGAAGCCAATCAGAGCTCCAAGAAATAAGAAGAGTAGAACAGACAACCAAGTGCCAATAGCATAGTATGTCTCAATAATGGGAAATGTAAAGTAGGGGAAAAAAGATAAGTTCACAAACAAGGGTTGTCACATAGATAATCATGCTAGCAGCTGTGGAGTATGGTCCTGTCCAACTCACAAGAAGGAAATACTTTAGGATCTTACAGGTCCCACTCCAAAGATAAAAATGATTATATAAAACTGTGATGTTTATCTAAATTCTGTAAAGTTTTATATTAAAACAGATTGATAAGAAGGTGCTCAATAAGGAATAAATATCACGTGAAAACACATTGCAGTGTGCAGCAGTGTTTCTCCACTTTCTGTCAGCTTATAATTGCAGTATTTTGTGAGTTTATTTGACCCCTTTAATTCTGGACTAGCAGATCTGTTATTGCATTTTAATGCCATCATGCACACTCAGTTTAAGGCTAGGTTTCCATTTGTGCGGCGGCATGCGTCTTGCGAGACGCGATGCCGGCACAGCTGCTGCCTCTCGCAGCCGAATCCCTCTAGCCGTGCTATGCGTGGCTATGGGATTCGGACAGCTATGCACGAAATTATGCTGCAGGGCCTCAGATTTTTCCTCGCCACAAATTCGGATGGCTTTCATAGACTTCTATAGGCTGCTGAAATCCATCCGAATTCGTGGGCGGGGAATCGGCCTGGATTCGCAGCAGTGGAAACCCGGCCTAAGTGTGCAGAGGATTAATATACACATGTAGTCACCCAAAGTTGGTGCGTTACTGGAGCTGCCAGCGGGACAGCAGAGGGGGCCAGGAGGCTGCCGGGGACCTCGCAGGCTAAGGTGGGCTGGAGGAAGCCCCAGGTAAGTCTGGTTTTCTTTTTTTTAATAACAGCTCAGGGTCCCTTTCAATGAAAACATTTGTTACAGCTGATACAAATCTTACAATACATCTGCAGTGTGTCTACTTCTTGCTTTTATGGGAGCACACATATTAACATCTTGCGTTTACAAATTAGCAGCTCTGTCATGGCAGTCAGCTGACATGGCTAAGAGATCAAATTACAACTTTAGTCACAGATAAGGGGGAAATACAGAGGCTAAACTCTCTAAATACATACAGAGTGCATTTCAGATCCACTTTAAAACCAGCTATGATGTCTCCAGCAACAGTCCCAAAACTGTGACCTGTGGCACATTAAAGAACTCTAGCTTCAACTTAAGTGACTGTGACAAGTGCAGCGACTACAGAGTTCATGGTTTCCCCATTGTGATCCGAAACATGCAGATTTTTCTCAAATGTTAAATCTGTTTTCATCGAAGCAATGAGTCTAGAAAACAAATACACAGAGCAGAGAATAGAATGGGATTTTAGTTTAACTTGTTTTGAAATGTGTGAGTTTAGAGACCTCTTGGCTCATTTGTTAAAATGGCATTTCCCATAAGAAACCGCTTTTTTAGATTAATTTCTTCATTCCCTGTACTTTCTTTGTTATATTTTTGCAGCCTGCTTGACTACAAACTAAGAAAATTGAGATCATTGTTAAATTAAATTAAAGAATGATTTATTTTGTCATTGAAACACATGCCATTTTAATTTTGCGGTATTGAAATTAGATTTCCATTCCAGTTTTTGGTAGTGCTAATTGTAATTAATCATTTTTGCTCTGTGCAAATATTAACTGTATTGTTATGATCCTTTGTGGCTTCAGCAGTGTCATGGGGGGGGGGGGGGGGGGAGGAATATCACTTAGGAAGTCTTTGGTCCATTTCAGTGGTGTACATTATAAAACTGTTCTATTGATGTTTACACAATTTAGCCATTTTTGCCTTGATGTGCCACAAAGAAGTCTGATGGGCAGAATGGTTGTCATGCCTCTTTGCTGCCCTGTGGGACATTGGCTTCCTGGCCAGCCAATGTCTTTGTTGTCATCATGATTGTCATTTAGAGGTTTGATTGCTTCTGAAGGTCCACCCCTTATGTTTAAAAAGGCACTAAGGAACACTGAATGGTCAAGAATATGCATGTCAAGCAAAGTAGCCAATATTTTTAGTAAATGGCCACATACGGTATATGTTGAATCTACAAAAAAAAATCACCATAGTGAAAATGCTATATCCCTGTAAAGACAACTTTTTGGGCCACCAATACTTCACAAGCTTTGTTGGATAGCCCACCCTAGATTCTAATCTTACAAGTCTGGGCTGATCTTAGACAGTCAAAGTTACCACTTGCTCTCAAGTGTTTGGTTTTCTCATCACCCTATCCTTACATCAGAAGTAGAACAATTTATTTTTGAGATCAGGTCTGTAATGTGTATTCCTGCCTGATGCAGATGCATCTTATGACTTGGACTTGAAGCCTTACCTGTGTATTTCTGCTGACGAGAGTTGGATTTTAATCTTAGGAACCTACGGGTACAAAAAATGGCACCTGAATACCCACCTAGCAAAGCTTTTCACTCACTGTAATAATTAAGATCTGCTCATTTATCATACACCTGAAACAAACATGTGGCTAATCCAGTCTCACTTCTGTAAACTCCTGATCTGCATGCTTGTTCAGCGTCTATTATTATTATTAGTTATTGATAAAGCGCCAACATATTATGCACAATAGATAAAAGAGTTAACATACAAGGTAGGGCGTACAAGTAGCTCACAACAAGACAAGATCATGCAAACGTCTTTGATAACAGTAGTTCGGTGTCATTGGTCAAAATAGAGACTGTTCTAGTCTACAAGTGTTGTGATGGACAGTGAGATTGCATAATGAAGCTGGATACATTAGGGAGGAGGGCCCTGCCAGAGGCTTACAATCTAAAGGGTGAGGGTAGAGACAATAGGCGCATCTATTAAGAAGGTGCCCAGCAGAACTTATTATGGTGCTGATGTAGGGGGGTACGCGAGCATGAAAAGGTGAATATTGACGGTTTGTTTGAAGGTATTAAAGGTGGGGGCAAGTCTGATGGCTGGTGGGAGCAAGTTCCAGAGAGTGGGGGCAGCCCTAGTGAAGTCCTGCAATCGTGCATGGAAATTAGATATGCGCAGGTCATTGGAGAATCGGAGGGGGCGGGCCGGTATGTGCCTGTGGACAAGATCAGAGATGAAGGTTGGGCAGGTCCTGTGCACTGATTTGTAGGCCAATGACAGAGTTTTGAAATTGATCCTAAAGCGGATGGGGAGCCAGTGGAGGGCTTTACAGAGGGGAGTCATAGAGGCACTGCGATGGGAAGAGTTTATCAGTTTGGCTGCCGCATTCATTACCGATTTGAAGGGGGGCAATACGGTTAGAAAGAGGGCCAGACAAAAGATAATTGCAGTAGTGTAGGCGGGAAATGACAAGGGCATGGATGAGGAGTTTGGTGGTGTCAGAGGACAGGTAGGAGCGGATCCTGGAGATGTTGCGGAGGTGGAAGTTGCAGTTGTCTTACTGTGGATAAAACCCACACATTTTTATTTGCACGTTTTTTCCTGGTTATTTCAACGTGTAACCACTTGCCGACCGCACGCTTATACCGTGCGTCGGCAAAGTGGCAGCTGCAGGACCAGCGACGCAGTACTGCGTCGCCAGCTGCACGCTGATTAATCAGGAAGCAGCCGCTCACGCGAGCGGCTGCTTCCTGTCAATTCACGGCGGGGGGCTCTGTGAATAGCCTGCGGGCCGCCGATGGCGACTCGCAGGCTAAATGTAAACACAAGCGGAAATAATCCGCTTTGTTTACATTGTACGGCGCTGCTGCGCAGCAGCGCCGTAAGGCAGATCGGCGATCCCCGGCCAATCAGCGGCCGGGGATCGCCGCCATGTGACAGGGGACGTCCTGTCACTGGCTGCACAGGACGGATAGCGTCCTGTGCAGCCCCGATCACCGGGGATGAGCAGGTAGGAGAGGGTGGGGGGAATTTGGCCGCGGAGGGGGGCTTTGAGGTGCCCCCCCGCAACTAGCCTGCCCATCAGAGCGATCAGACCCCCCCTGCACACCATCCCCATAGGGGGGAAAAAGGGGGGCGATCTGATCGCTCTGCATGAAACCTGATCTGTGCTGGGGGCTGCAGAGCCCACCCAGCACAGATCACAAAAAATAACGCTGGTCCTTAAGGGGGGGTAAAGAGTGGGTCCTCAAGTGGTTAAAGTATGTCCCTAGTAGAGTTGGGCCGAACGGTTCGCCGGCGAACGTGGTTCGCGCGAACTTAGGTGGTTCGCGTGCGGGTGCCGCACGCGAACGTTTTGCGGAAGTTCGGTTCGCCCCATAATGCACCTGAGGGTCAACTTTGACCCTCTACATCACAGTCAGCAGGCCCAGTGTAGCCAATTAGGCTACACTAGCCCCTGGAGCCCCACCCCCCCCTTATATAAGGCAGGCAGTGGCGGCCATTACGGCCACTCGTGTGCCTGCATTAGAGAGAGTAGGGCGAGCTGCTGTCTGTCTCTAGGGAAAGATTAGTTAGGCTTAGCTTTTCCTGGCTGCATACCTGTTCTGTTCAGTGAGCCCTCAGCCCACTGCATACCTGTACTGTGATCCTGCCACTGCATACCTGTTCAGTGATCCTGCCAGTGCATACCTGTTCAGTGATCCTGCCACTGCATACCTGTTCAGTGATCCTGCCACTGCATACCTGTTCAGTGATCCTGCCAGTGCATACCTGTTCAGTGATCCTGCCACTGCATACCTGTTCAGTGATCCTGCCACTGCATACCTGTTCAGTGATCCTGCCACTGCATACCTGTTCAGTGATCCTGCCACTGTATACCTGTTCTGTGAACCCGCCACTGTATACCTGTTCTGTGAACCCGCCACTGTATACCTGTTCTGTTCAGTGGACCCGCCACTGTATACCTGTTCTGTGAACCCGCCACTGTATACCTGTTCTGTTCAGTGGACCCGCCACTGTATACCTGTTCTGTGAACCCACCACTGTATACCTGTTTAGTGAACACGCCACTGCATACCTGTTGTGTTCAGTGAACCTGCCACTGCATACCTGTTCTGTGAACCCGCCACTGTATACCTGTTCTGTTCAGTGGACCCGCCACTGTATACCTGTTCTGTGAACCCGCCACTGTATACCTGTTCTGTTCAGTGGACCCGCCACTGTATACCTGTTCTGTGAACCCGCCACTGTATACCTGTTCTGTTCAGTGGACCCGCCACTGTATACCTGTTCAGTGATCCTGCCACTGTATACCTGTTCTGTGAACCCGCCACTGTATACCTGTTCTGTTCAGTGGACCCGCCACTGTATACCTGTTTAGTGAACACGCCACTGCATACCTGTTGTGTTCAGTGAACCTGCCACTACAATGAAGCAATGACCGGCGCCTAGATGAGTGTCTCGGGGGGCACACAAAAGATAATAAGGTCGTTGCTTCATTGTGGTCAGACCAAATTTGATCAGCTGGACAGTCACTGTTCTGTCATTCAGCTACATCAGCCAGGCCGACCATATGGGCTGTAAAGCCACCAAAACCTGCACTCTCGCCATGGTGCGCACCAGTCCAGCACGGCCGTCACTACACAAACAGCTGTTTGCGGTGCGTTACACGGTGAGTTTGGTGTGTCAGTGTGAAGCAGTACCTTAATTACACTACCTGATTGATGTATACACATACAAGATGTTTTAAAGCACTTTAGGCCTGTCATTTAGCATTCAATGTGATTTCTGCCCTTAAAACGCTGCTTTGCGTCAAATCCAGATTTTTCCCGGGGACTTTTGGCATCTATCCTACTCCGCCATGCCCCCCTCCAGGTGTTAGACCCCTTGAAACATCTTTTCCATCACTTTTGTGGCCAGCATAATTATTTTTTTTTTCAAAGTTCGCATCCCCATTGAAGTCTATTGCGGTTCGCGAACTTTAACGCGAACCGAACGTTCCGCGAAAGTTCGCGAACCCGGTTCGCGAACCTAAAATCGGAGGTTCGGCCCAACTCTAGTCCCTAGTACAATGTATGACGACAATAATTAATTTAGATACAAGGGTGCATTTTTTTTTCTGTTTTGCGTTCATCACTAATTACAAGCCCATATTTAAAACAATAACAGTAATATACCCTCTTGACATACATATTAAAAAAGTTCAGTCCCTAAGGTAACTATTTATGTATTTTTTTTTATTTGCATATGTTTTATTTGGGTAACCATGGTAGAGTGTGGGAGGTAATGTGGTTAATTTTAATGGTATATGTGTGTATTTTATTAAATAAAATTTATGCAGGTGTAATTTTACTATTTGGTCACAAGATGTTCTCACAAATTATCTTCCTGTGCATACTGTTAGTACTCTAAGAGGAAGTAATACGTAGATGTGCTACTTTCACTATTACAATGATTGCAGGCATCTCATTGATGCTGGCGATCATTGATACCGGCACTTAGATTGGTGAATGGGAACTGTTTCCATTCACTGATATCTGGGTTACCGGGCGGTGACTGGTACCCACGCTGAATGCAGGGAAGCGCCACTGAAATCAGACATCCATCTGAACCTCCCTTAAAGTTTTTTTTTTTTCCAAAATGTATTATCAGTGTAAATTTGTAGCACAACTAGCGCTATGTGGTAGCTGTAATGTAAGCCGCGCGTTACAAAAAAGGGGATCCCTTCAACCCTTAAAGACACTGCAAATTATAAATAAAAATTGTAACCCGCGCTAAAAATAGGACAATTGTTTAATCAAAGATTTAAAACCTTGGATACCATTGACAGTATCCCCAACATCAACATACCACCTCAACATACACTCCCAACACACACACCCGTCATAGAAGGGCCCTTCATATAAAAAATAAGAATAAAAATCAAAAGTTGAAATCGACAGTCCTTTCTTATGCGGCCATATTGGCTCTAAATTCCACTAGGGTTGCTGACAAAATAGCGCTAAAATATCCGTGATATCCATGATAGCTTAAAAACTGCGGGAAACCGAGGACAGTCGAATAAGTGAATAGCTATCGCGGAGTTGCTCATCTTTGATGCTTTTGTACTGGAAACAGGACAAGTTCTACTTTTTAACTATTTTAAAGCTATTTTTTCAGCAATCCTAGTGGAATTTAGAGCCAATATGGCCGCATAAGAAAGGACTGTGGATTTAAAATTTTTATTTTTATTCTTATTTTTTATATGAAGGGCCCTTCTATGACGGGTGTGTGTGTTGGGAGTGTATGTTGAGGTGGTATGTTTATCTTGGAGATACTGTCAATGGTGTCCAAGTTTTTGAATCTTTGAATAAACAATTATCCTATTCTTAGCACGGGTTACAATTTTTATTTATAAAATGTATTATCATGCTGTACAAACGTTTTAACTCATACATGAACGTTATGGAAAATCCAAGTTGAAAATAAACTGTGAAGATAAACAATTTCATCCATCCTACTCCTGAAAAATGTATTCAATTTTTTAGAACCTCGCAGTTTTATTTTATGTTTTAAAAAGCTAAAAAAGTAGGTTTAATGCTATTGTCTCATATGATAAGGATTCAGCTTTTCCCATAGTCTCGCAGTTAGCAATCATGTGACCCCCAACAAGACAAATTCAGCAATCATGATGCCCCCGACAAGACAAATTCAGCAATCGTGAGGCCCTCGACATGACAAATTCAGCGATCGTGAGGCCCCCGACATGACAAATTCAGCGATCGTGAGGCCCCCGACATGACAAATTCAGCAATCGTGAGGCCCCCGACATGACAAATTCAGCAATCGGGACGCCCTCGACATGACATATTCAGCAATCGTGACGCCCCCGACATGACAAATTCAGCAATCATGAGGCCCCCAACAAATCATGAGGCCCCCAACAAGACAAATTCAGCAATCATGAGGCCCCCAACAAATCATAAGGCCCCCAACAAGACATTCAGCAGTCATGAGGCAAATAAATGAACAGCATTTCACATAAA
Organism: Hyperolius riggenbachi; assembly: GCF_040937935.1. Classification (NCBI taxonomy): domain Eukaryota; kingdom Metazoa; phylum Chordata; class Amphibia; order Anura; family Hyperoliidae; genus Hyperolius; species Hyperolius riggenbachi. The sequence continues at coordinate 137,722,662 of NC_090655.1, read as the reverse complement.
TAGGAAAATGCCCCCTTAATATGGTAGCTCCCCAAGTTAGGTAGTGAGTGACAGGGACCCCCAGGTTAGCTAGTGAGTGACAGGAGCCTCCAGTTAGGTAGTGAGTGACAGGGACCCCCGATAGTGAGTGACAGGGACCCCCGATAGTGAGTGACAGGGACCCCTGATAGTGACAGGGACCCCAGTTAGTGAGTGACGGACCCCAGTTAGATAGTGACAGGGACCCCAGTTAGTGACAGGGACCCCAGTTAGTGACAGGGACCCCAGTTAGTGACAGGGACCCCAGTTAGTGACAGGGACCCCAGTTAGTGACAGGGACCCCAGTTAGATAGTGACAGGGACTCCAGTTAGCTAGTGAGTGACAGTGACCCCCGATAGTGAGTGACAGGGTCCCCCGATAGTGAGTGACAGGGACCCCTGATAGTGAGTGACAGGGACCCCTGATAGTGAGTGACAGGGACCCCCGATAGTGAGTGACAGGGGCCCCTGTTAGCTAGTGAGTGACAGGGACCCCCGATAGTGACAGGGACCCCAGTTAGTGAGTGACAGGGACCCCAGTTAGTGAGTGACAGGGACCCCAGTTAGTGAGTGACAGGGACCCCAGTTAGTGAGTGACAGGGACCCCAGTTAGTGAGTGACAGGGACCCCCGATAGATAGTGAGTGATAGGGACCCCCGTTAGCTAGTGAGTGACAGGGACCCCCGATAGATAGTGAGTGACAAGGACCCCCGTTAGCTAGTGAGTGACAGGAACCCCCGATAGATAGTGAGTTACAGGGACCCACGTTAGATAGTGACAGGGACCCCCGTTAGATAGTGACAGGGACCCCAGTTAGTGAGTGACAGAGACCCCAGTTAGTGAGTGACAGGGACCCCCGTTAGCTAGTGAGTGACAGGGACCCCCGATAGTGAGTGACAGGGACCCCCGATAACTAGTGAGTGACAGGGACCCGATAGCTAGTGAGTGACAGGGACCCCCGTTAGGTAGTGAGTGACAGGCGCGCCCCCCCCCCTTACCTCGCAGCCAGCAGACCTCGATCAGCGCCGCGGGCGACCCGACCAGATAGAGCAGGCGCCGGACGCACCACGCTGTATATGCGGAAGTGATGTCACTTCTGCATATCAGCGGTGTATGCTAGGTCCTAGCGCCCGCTGCGTCTGGTCGCCCACTGATCGAGGTCTGAAGCTCTGGCCGCGGGGTCAGCCGGGGGGGGGGTTAGGCAGCGGCGGCCAGGAGGGAACAGCGGTGGCCAGGAGGGGACAGCTGGCAGTGCCGGGCACCCCTGGGGAGGAGATCCGTGGCACCCCCGGACAGATTGGGGGCACGTGCCCCCCCAAAATAGGGCTAGCGACGCCCCTGCTAAGAGCTATAGTTTATGCAATTTGACGATGTGGGTACAGCCGCAAGATTATGTGGACGTTTGAGAATGATGACTCTCAGGCAGATTACTGCAATCACTTTTGCTGTTGCAGGTACCCGCCAGCAGGAAGGTGAATTGGGGAACACTCGTCATCAGGGGGCATCGCTGTGATCCATCTACTTGCTCCGTTAGGTGAGTATTAAGCGAGTGAGAGCTTACACTGATGGCAAGAGAAGAGATCACTATAGATGGCAGATATGTTGAAGTGGCAACAGCACTACTTATGAGTATTATTTAACTCTTCACTCTTAGTTCAACGACACATTCACTCTCTAACTACCATTACTCATCTTCATCTTAAGAATGTGTTCTGCATCTAAAGCCCAATCTACACAATACGATTCTTTGTGCGATTTGATTACAATTCTATTTACAATCCAATTAAATCCAACAATGAATCGAATCCCGATCGGACACGTCGGATTTAATCGGATCGTAAATTGAATCATAATCGAATCGCACAAAGAATCATATCATGTAGATGAGGCTTAATGCTTCTGTAAACACAGCACTACAAAAATGTATCTAGCCTATCTTGACTATCAATCTGATTACAATGACAGTCTTCTTGATGAAGTCATCTTATATCAAAAAGGCTTGCTATGATTTTCTCAGTGGTTTCCATTTCAGTTATGCACCAATAGTATTGCTGTCAGTGCTGCTATCTAAATCCATAAAAGTGCTACTGTAAGCTGTTTTAACACTCCTAAAATATAGCACTCAATGTATAAGGACATTGTTGGATTTTTATATTTTTTTTTTTTTTTTTGTGGTGACTTGCCCATGACTTTTTGAAAAACAAAATGTGTAGCGGTACTCTATTTACCTAATCTGGTAGCAAGCTTTTAGCTGGAATGTAGGAATCACCCCCCCCCCCCCTTCCCTCCGTCCCACACAGATAAAGAACCTCCGGCATCTCACTACTCTTTAGCTTCATTTTATGCTTTGTCTGTCCAGTTTGACCTCTCTATTGATTTAGCATTGGTCAATTAGTGAGTTATCAAGATTAAAGTTCATTTTACCTTCCTTGGGAATAATTATCTCATAGATAAACAGCTGCAGGTCAATTAGAAAACCGTTCCTACTAGAAATCAATGAGGTCTGTGCAGATGAAGAAGATGGCATCAGGGACAAACTGAAACCGTATCTCTATACAAGCAACTTGTTCTCTTTAGATATTATATAACGGAGAAAAAGTGGATTTTTAAAGATAATATACATTGACCATTTACGATAGGGAAAATTACACAACTTTGTTTTGCCTTCTAACTTGTAAAAAATCAAACCAATTCTGTGAAAATGAAGTTTTGATTTTTCTGAGCTTGAGGCCTCTTTTACACTTACAGCTAGAGATGTCGCAAACCTCCGATTTTCGGTTTGCGAACTTTCGTGGAAGGTTCGGTTCACGCGAACTTTCGCAAACCGCAATAGACTTCAATGGGAAGGCGAACTTAAAAATTTTGAAAAATTTCTGCTGACTAGAAAAATGATAGAAAACATGTTTTAAGAGGTCTAATACCTGGAGGAAGACATGGTTAAGTGAAATACACATCAAAAGTCCCAGAAAAAAACCTGGATTTAACACAAAGCAGTGTTTTAAGGTCAGAAATCTCATTGATTGTTCTATTGCAGGCCTACACTGCTTTACAACATCAGGAAGTTGTAACGATTGTGAAGCTTTCTCCGTGATCAGCACACAACGCGTGCGCTGACACGGCGGAAATCCTCCACAAGCGTATATTTGCAGGCACCCAGCAAAAGGTGCTACGCACCTGTAGAGGGAAATTCCTGTCGGCAGATGGCGCTGGGGAGTGCAGAGGAACCAATCCTCTGTACCTCCACAAGTGCCAGACAGGAATTGTACGAAGCGCAGAACGCAATCGCAAGAGAGGCGATTGCGAATGAGATTGAGCAAAGGGACAGGTTGTATGTGTGTGCGCCAATCCAGTCGCCACCCCGCGACCGCGCACACACAACAGCAGATATGAAATAGGAACGCGATCGCGAGAGGTGCGATCGCCAGACGTGACACAAGGCAGATCAGAATAGAATACGAGGGTAGCAAAGGCACAGCAAATAATACAATAAGGGGATACGGAAAATAACAAACGCTAGCTAACCGCGAACACCGCACTTATTCGCAACAGTGCACGCGGTTATGCGCGATCTCCACGTGATAAGCACAATAGAGACAAGCACGCCTAACTAACCATTAACAGACAAACATGAAACAGAGGACGCGAGTGCTTGCTTAACGGTTACCTCACCGAGCCTCCAGCAAGCGTAGCGGACAAGACAGACACACGAAAACAGGGACAAGCGAGAGATAGGATCCACAGCACTAGCGAAAAGCGGCTAGCACGATCCAGGTACAGAGTAGCAGAACAGAAGGATCCCCAGCGCTAGCGAAAAGCGGCTAGCGCGATCCCAGAAGACAGAACAGAAGGATCCCCAGCGCTAGCAAAAAGTAGCTAGCGCGATCCCAGAAGACAAAACAGAAGAGATAGCTGGTAGCAACCGCTGCACCAGCTATACTCCAAGAACAGAGATCAGAACCATTTCCGGTCGACCACCGATGGGACAGGAAAATGGCAACAGGCAAGACAAGACAGAACAGGCAATACAGATAATACAACCTGACTGGGCTAGAAGGGGAGCCTAAAGCAACCCCCAGGAATTAACTATACTAGATAGCAATGGCTGACACTCCAGCAGTGTCCATCAGGAACAGACCATGGAAGGGAAATGACCAGCCAAGCCTTCTGGGAAACATAAAGCTCTTATAGTGCCAGTCATCAAAGAAGGCAGGTAGGGGATTTGCATAACGAATGTATGCAAATTCCCCAGCAAGAGAACAGACCAGAAACTTGCAATGGAAAGACAGGTCTCTGTTCCAGAGACCTGCAGCCCACAGACTAGAGGAATGGACAAACAGCTGTCTGCCTGTGCAGCCAGCTGAGCGGATCATCACAGAAGTGTAATCCCTCTCTCCCTCCTCCCTCACTCCAGGGAATTGTAGTATGTCAAAAGCCAGCTTACATACCTTGGCCAGGAATTGAACCCAAGTCTGAGTGTGTGGTAGGTAACTCACTTTACCACTATACCACCACCAACACTACATGCTGAAGCCAGCCTAGCATGTACCATTATGATACATCCAAGAGAAAAATGAGCTTGCTTAAGGATTTGTAGTATGTCAAAAGCCAACTCACATTGGCCAGGAATCGAACCCAGGCCTACCGCATGGTAGGCTGCTATCCTAACCATTATACCACCAACACAACACACTACAATGCTACATGCTGAAGCCAGCCTAGCATGTACGATTGTGATATACCCAAGAGAAAAATGAGCTCTCTCTGCTAGAACTTGATGCCATTGAAGTGAATTTTCAGCTTAAAACCATCAATGGATACCAGCAGAATTTCACAGGCAATTTAGTATTTTTCCTGGATTGAAAAAGCAATTCCGTTTCGACCAAACAGAATGGAATGACCAATTTCCGCCCAAAATTGTGGAAAATACAATTCTGCGGAAAGCGGTGACCATCCCTACTAGAGAGAGAGAGAGAGAGAGAGAGAGGGAGATGAATCTGCATGGCTATCTGGGGTTCTCTTCAGACAACTGTTGAACACAAAAGGCAAGGCCATGCCTGGGTGGGCTTGAACCACCTACCTTTCAGTTAACAGCCAAACACACTAACCAATTGTGCCACAGAGACTGTGTACCACAAAGACTGTGCACGCAGTTGCTGTTGAATGATTTTATGGGGATGTATGTGTGTCTTTTGGAGGGAGGAAGTAAGTCTGCTCCAAGAAGTTTCAGCATGTAGTGTTGGTGGTATAATGGTTAGGATAACAGCCTACAGTGCAGTAGGCCTGGGGTTCTATTCCTGGCCAATGTGAGTTGGCTTTTGACATACTACAAAACCTTAAGCAAGCTCATTTTTCTCTTGGATATATCATAATGGTACATGCTAGGCTGGCTTCAGCATGTAGTGTTGGTGGTGGTATAGTGGTGAAGTGAGCTACCTACCATGCACTCAGACCTGGGTTTAATTTCCGGCCAAGGTATGTAAGCTGGCTTTTGACATACTACAGTTCCCTGGAAGACAAGACCCTCCTCCCTCCGGGAGGAGGGAGTGAGGGAGGAAGGAGTGAGGGAGGAGGGAGTGAGGGATATAAGGAATAACCAGCAGCTAGAGCCTAACTAAACTCTCCCCTGCAGAGTCTGTCAGCAGCTGTCCCTTAACTAATTGCTGTAGGCAGATGAGTGAGTAAAACAACAGAAGAACCTTGCCTTTTATAAGGGGGGGTGGGGCTCCAGGAGTGAGTGTAGTTTGATTGGTGACAATGTGCCTGTTGACTGTGATGTAGAGGGTCAGAGTTCTGCTCAATGGAGCATTATGGGGGCGAATCGCACTTCCGGGAAAGTTCGCCTTTGCCGGCGATGGCGAACCACCCGAAGTTCAGGACATCTCTACTTACAGCGGTGGGTCGTGTCTTGGTGCCCTTCCCCCACCGCTGCTCCTCGCAGCGGCCATTAAAGTTTTGAGACATGACACCCTGTCTGTGATGTGACGCTCCAGGTGCCGCCAAGCTGCAGGTAACGCACGCAGTGCAGTGCAATACTGCGGTAATCCTGGAGATGCAACGGAAGAAGCAGGTTATTTTTTTTTTCTTTGGTTGTTCTACGGCTATGACACATGGTACAACTTTTCAGCTGTGATGCGATTGTTCCTAATCGCACCGCACCTGCAGTGCACTCTGCAAATGCAATTACGGTTTTCCGTCTGCTTGCAATTTTCCATCTTTGTTTGTGATTTTCTTTATTGCAGTGAATTACATTGTAATTGAAAAAGTGCATCTTGTGCAAAAAAAGACACGGCCGTCGGTTTTTAAAACATGGAAAAAACACAGAAACTTAACACAAGCCAATGCAAAAAAAAAAAAAAATCCTGAACGGGCCATTGACTTGAATGGCAATCGCAGATGACCCCTGCCTCAGCCCTGTTCCTGAGCAGCACACTAATCGGGTCCTGAACATTTATTTTATGCCCCATCTCTAAACAAAGGGTGCTGATTGGCAAGAACTGCTGTATTCTGTAAGAGCAAATGTAACCATGCTGTAAAAGTGGCATGCACACACTCATAGTAGCTCTATAATAGCTACCATGATCTATTTTAGGCTGTAGTCTCAAAGAAGCCAGGAAAATACCTTATGATGAATTCATTTATGTAGTTATTCCCAATAGCATAAGTGTAAATAGTAAGGTCATTAATACAAGGCTCGATCTCATGTAACATCAGACAGATGCTGGAAAGCTTTTCTTCTTTTACACGCCAAATGCTGCCTCCTAGATCTGTGGTAGTACAGGCCTAAGGGACACCTTTATGAACCATACCTGCCAGTTTCATTATTATTTTCTTACTGTGGAGATTTTCATCATCCCTGACCCACACGTCAGAAGAAGCTCTCCTTTGACTGCAATGTGTCAGGCTGTGAAAGAACTGACCCAGACGCGGATCAACAGTGACCTCAAACTGTTAAAGAAAAATGCAGCCAGCCTTCAAGGCCTCAGAACTCACCAATCTCTGATTCTCTCCAGAAATGACACCTCTGATCTTCTGCTGTATTAAACTTCAGAACTTCTCTTTGAAGTGTACCATTTATTATTAAAAATAAGAATAATCTTACTATGCAAAACTGATGGGAAGCAGCAGACAGACTCTCTCTTAGGAAACAAAAATACTTATTTTCTCTCGCACATGGTCATGAATGTGTTTCTTCAGAAAATGACAATTACCACCTTTTCTTGATGCTCCAAGGATGACCTGTGCTAAGTTTTGGTTTGTTTTTTTAAGGCCACACCTGTCAGTTAAAGAATTCCAAAAATAATTAGTTTTCCTATTTAAAGCAGTGAACCTTTAGATATCCCTTCATGTATTAAATCTGATGGATTCTAGCGTGCTACAATCTATATGGTGACTAAGGCCTCAATTCACGGAGCATTATCAAACGTTTATCAAACACTTTATCAAACGTTTGATAATTTACCTCATGGGTAAAATCTCACTAAGGTGTTATATATTTGTTAATCGTTTTATCAGTAAAACATTCGATAAATATATAACACCTTAGTGAATTCAAAATTAGATTTTACCCATGAGGTAATTTATCAAACGTTTATCAAACGTTTGATAAAGTGTTTGATAAAACTCCGTGAATTGAGGCCTAAATGTGGCAATAAAAACTACAGGATGTCTGGAAATGCTGTGGGGATATATGGGCAACAACATAACATAAATATTCCATTTGTCGAACCATAGTGTTAGACCCATTCTTTCAAATCTTTTTTTCCCCTCTGATCTACTGTATCCGATATTTGATCTGCTAGAAGGAAGGGGAATCCTTCGCTCCGGGAAACTTAGTCATCAATGTTTATTCAACAAACAAAATAAAAAATCCACAAAGGTCACACAGTTGACCTGTTCTGTACAGTCTAGTCCTTAATCATTCAATTAAGGACTAGACTGCCCGTAACATGTCAGCTGTGTGAATTCTGTGGATTTTTTATTTTTTGGTTAACATTCAGTAATAAAGGAGTCTTCTTGATGAACAAGTGCGGAACATTTCTTTCCTCTTTGTTTGTCGCATGGGCCTTTCTAACCTCATCGAGCACTGCCTAGGACTGTGTGGGGTGGAGTGGTATTCTCAACTGTCATTCATGTCAATGTTTATTCTGCCAGTTGACTGTTAGGGCTGGTGCACACCGAACGGCTTTTGTTGCGTTTTCAGATCCGCTTGCGGATGTGGAAGCGCTAGGGTAATGTATTTCAACGGGGTGGTTCACACCAGAGCGGGAGGCGTTTTGCAGAAACGCATACTCCCGGGCTGCAGCATTTTTTGGATTTCGGAGGCGTTTCTGCCTCAATGTTAAGTATAGGAAAAACGTAAAACGCTTTGAAAAACTCCAGATCAGAGCGGTTTTCCAGGCGTTTTTGTTACAGAAGCTGTTCAGTAACAGCTTTTACTGTAACAATATTTAAATCTGCTACACAAAAAAGCTCCAAAAACTGCTACACAAAACTGCAAAACGCTAGCAAAACGCTTCATAATAATAAAAAGCGTTTCAAAAACCACTAGCGTTTTGCGGATCTGCAAGCGTTTTTTAGTGTGCACCAGCCCTATAAGGATACTAGAGCTGACAAATATTTAAGAAAATGGGGGAAGTAGGCATGTATAGGAAGCAGTCCTCATGCCCACCGCTCTACCTCATTCTCCTTCATCCTCCTCCAGTCTCACCTAAACGCCTGCCTGAGCTACTTCCGGAATTGGCCAGTCGGGCAGTAGTGCGCAGGTGCTGGACTGGCCTGCTGCCGGAAGCACTCTGTGCAAGTGAATGACATTGTTCTAATGTTGTGCCCATCTGCAGGGCGCTACTGGGCCCTGGACGCCTGACACCACTGTCCAACTCGCCATCCCGGAAATAGCTAATGTGACCATTTAGGTTAGACTGGAGGGGGGTGAAGAAAAATGAGGTAGAGCGATGGGCATGAGGACTGCTTCCTATACATGCCTGCTCCCCCCATTTTTAAATATTTGTCAGCTCTAGTATCATTTAAAGGCATTGCCCCTCTCTTCTAAAGCCCCCCCTTCCCTTCGAAATCATGGACCATGTAGGTTGGTATAGCTCAGGGTGCAGAGCCTCGTGTGGACCAGGCTCTGAAATCTGGCTATACCAGCCTGTATGGGTGACCAGAGGTTGAAGAAGCTTGGGAGGGGTGATCCCATGTCTTTTTTTTTTTTTTTATTAACTTTTTAATGCAAATAATACTTATATTTTCTAGAGGTCCTTGTACAGCAATATTGTGGCTGTACAGCAAAAGCATTGTAACTAGCTGCACGGTTTCCTGTTGGTCAATACATGGTTATTGTGTACTGAACAATAGTAAACCCAGCACTGAAATCCCCTGCTTTTTCTGGGAATATAAGTACATTTTCAATACCAATGGGTAGATACATTATCTGTTATTTCACCATATTTATAAAACACAGACGCACACAAACACGCACCCACACCTTATTCCAACTGTTTTCCTTAACACGTGTAGAAAATGTGGTGGTTCTAATGGCATCAATTGAAATGGGCGCCTGTGTAAAAAGAGCGACACCATAGACACTGTTTGCTGCGATTAGTGTCTATAAGCATTGAAAAGGGCTCCCGAGATATATTGGCTGTATCACGAAAAAGCTTGCAGTTACAATAAAGGACCTGATGTCAATTGCGCTTACACTATATTGCCTTAAAATAACGGCTATATTTTTCACAACTACATTTTGGCCTCGTTCTTTGTTTCAGTTTATTAGTGGTTACTACAATCCACACAAAATACCAGCTATTTTGATCAAGCCAAATACCAGGTTATAAAACCTACACTTTACAATGAGGAGAGATGAGGTGAAGCCAGCGCTGCGATTAGGGTTGTTTATTGAGAACGTTTATAAAACACTTACGGTCAGCGTGTATTCAGATGTGAAGCGGGTAGAGTGGGCGCCAGGTCTATATCCCCCTGCGGATGTCCGTTTCGCGCTAACAGTGCTTGTTCACCGCAATGGGGAGATGTGTACTCTCCCCATTGCGGTGAACAAGCGTTGTTAGCGTGAAATGGACATAGACCTGGCGCCCACTCTACCCGCTTCACATCTGACTACATGCTGACTGTAAGTGTTTTATAAACTTTCTCAATAAACAACCCTAATCGCAGTGCTGGCTTCACCTCATCTCACCTCATTCTAAAAGACTGCTCTTTGTCATTACAGCCTGTGCACGCTTTTTAAAGGGACCAGCACCCTTATAGTCCATAGCACATCCTAGTCAAGTTCAGTCTCCTGCTGTAGTCTTAAAGAGTGCTGGAACTTCACATTCCTAGCTTTGAATAAACCTATACTTTAGTTTACTAAAGCGCCCATGCACCACATGGCTCATAGAGAGGTTGTCTTTTTATACTGACCTGAGGAAGCGGGCTAAGACCCGTGAAACGCGCTATCTACAGCATAATTTTTTTTAATTTTTTTTGCACAATAAAGACTCCTTTTTCCAATCCATGTAAGTCATCTTTAGAGGTGAGAGACCTAATTAATTGTATATTTATATAAGCCCCACCCACTAAAAACATACTGGGTGCCTACAAGAGCCGGAACAAGGTCCTCCAGCACCCAAGGCTGAGACACCAAAGTGCGCCCCTCTATCCCTCCCACCCCAGCCGTCACACACTGATTGCTGTTAGACTAAGAGGCGCCCCAGGGCCCCCAATCTCCTCAAAACCTTAATCTCTAGTTATCTGGCTTTCAGTCACTGTCATGTATCCTCTTTTCTATTTTATCTGTGCTTCAAACACAATAGGGGAATGATAGCCGAATGAGTTGGGCGCCCCCTTCTACACTGCGCCCTGAGGCTGGAGCCTCTCTCGCCTCTGCCTCGGCCCGGCCCTGGCGCCTACCCAAATATCCCTACTCCAGCAAAATGTTTGCAACAATATAAAGTGGCACAGACAAGCATATACCCAGTGCAACATGGGAAAATAGCAAAGTTACTATAATAGCAGATTCTGTAAAAAACAGAGCCTCTAGTGTGAAATCAGGATCAGCAGATTCAGCAGTAAATGCTTACCTATGAAAACTATCTGTAGTGTTCAACAGTAGACAGAAAGAAAATGTGTCAAAGGCATTTACAGGCATATCAAGGGTATGCGTGAATTTTGCTTTGCTGCAAAGCAGGTACCTTTGTAACGTGAGTGCCTGCAGTGTGTGTGTGTAAGGGGGGGGGGGGGTATTTTGCTTCCGTTTATATGTGGGCAATTCATTTCTGTTATGCATATGTGGAGTAATTTCTGCTCGTAATATGTTGGATATGTGCTGCATCTCAAATGTGTAGGGTATTTGCAGCAACTCTCCTGCTCTCCTCTGTCTCTCCTGCTCTAGTATCTCTAAAGGGATTTCAGGAAAAATAATATAGCATTAGGCCCCACCTTTGACTTGAGCCATTTCTTTATATAGGATGTAGAGCCCTGCAAAGAAAAGTGTTCCTTCTTCTGGAGCCCTGTAAAGCAAACTCTATCTGATATCTGAAAGCCTTTGTTCCAGAAAAACCTTGTCAATGGCACTCAGTGGCACTCTTTTCAGTCTCTTGAGATGCAGGCAAGGAACGTGATTTTTATCCCACGTTTTAACATAAACACAGAAACAACGTGGTCTTTGTCCTTGCTTGTGGAGGGCATAGAGATTTGTTGTTTTTTGGGGGGGAGGGAGGGCAGCTCATCCTCCTCATCACATTGTCTGGAACCTGCCATAGAGTCATTGTGGCTACAGATGGCCCGAACCTCAGATTTTAGGTTCGGGAACTTCCGCAAAAGTTTGGTTCGCGCGATCTTTTCCGAACCGCAATAGACAATGGGGAGGCGAACTTTGAAAACTAGAAACACTTATGCGGCCACAAAAGTGATGGAAAAGATGTTTTAAGGGGTCTAACATCTGAGTTTTATGGATGAGTGGGATAGACGCCAAAAGTCCCGGGAAAAAATCTGGATTTGACGCAAAGCAGCGTTCTAAGGGCAGAAATCACATTGCATGCTAAATTGCAGGCCTAAAATGTTTTAAAACATCTTGCATGTGTATACATCAATCAAGGAGTTTAATTAGGGTACTGCTTCACACTGACACACTAAACTCACTGTGTAATGCACCGCAAACAGCTGTTTGCGTAGTGACGGCCGTGCTGGACTGGTGCGCACCACGGCGAGAGTGCAGGCCGTGGCGGTTTTCAAGCCCATATGGTCGCCGGGCTGTGGTAGCTCAATGATGGAACAACAGTGACTGTCCAGCTGATCAAATTTGGTCTGTCCACAATGAAGCAACAACCTTATTATCTTGGGTGTGCCCCCCCCCCCAAGACACTCATATAGCCGTTTGTCATTGCTTCATTGTGATACGCAAGCCCCTTCACACATTGGCACATGTAAATGCCTTTTGTTGTTGCAGCTGCAGTGCAGCAAGATGAATTAGGCAAGCATGTACACGCACCAGAAAAAGTAGTATAGTGGCCTCAGCAGCCTTAAAAATTCAGGAATCCCTCTGGAGTCCTGGACCCTGTTGGTGGTGGTGAAGGCATTCAAGCGGCCTGTGGGCAGAGGTGCTGTGTGGGGAGAAACTTAGTCTTGGGGCAGGCCTGAGCGTGCTTTGCAGACCAGGCATCCGTGGTCAGATGGACCCTTGACCCAATGCTGTGTGCCAGAGATGTTACCACTTGCCTTTCAACATCACGGTACAGTTTAGGTATCGCCTTTTTTAGAAAAATTTGCGGCCTGGTATCTTCCACTGCGGTGTATGGCTTTGCTGTTGTGTGCTGCTTTTCCTCAGGTGGTCATCCTATTGCAGTTTGTGCTTTGTAATCATGTGCCTTTGTAAGGTAGTTGTCCCTACGCGGGTCTTGGTCTTTCCATGGCTCAATTTTCAGTGGCAGAGCGTACAGATGGCATTGCTCTCATCTGAGGCAGACACACAAAAAAATGTCCACACCACTGAGCCCTGGGTGATGGCACTTTGGTGGTGGCAGCCGACTGAGTGTTAAGTGGGGTGCCAGAATCAGAGCAGGAGGAGGAAGATATGTCACGCTTCCATGCGGAAGGTGAGAAAGATGAGGTGTTCTGTGTTAAATAGTCAACTACGTCCTGACAATATTGGGGGTTGATGGCACGTGCCTTCTTCTGAACACTGTACTTTGGTCGAGGGCCACATGAAATCACGACAGCGCAACCTCGAATAGACCTGCCAGGTGGCCTGCCTCTGCCTTTTGTTTTGTCCATATTGGGCGGAATGAAGTGAAGGTATGCACTGACTTGACTAATACAATGTGCAGTCACATAGGTGGAGTTAACAGGTATGCACATGCAGTGCTGGGTATTACAATGTGCACCTGTCACACACAGACAGGCACCGGACAGGCACAGTGACACTTCGTGCGCTCACATAGGTAGGTGGGTGCACTGTGAACAACAGGTAGGTATATGCAGTGATGGGTATTACAATGTGCACCTGTGTCACACGCACAGGTAGAGAAAAGGGGCAGTAGGTACTACCCTCTGGTGCGATCAGACCCCTATAGATGCGCTCAGCTGCTCCCAGAAAAACCGCTGTGGAAAAACATAAGAAGAGAAGGGGCGCTATGAGCCTTCTATACAAGACAATATCCTCATCTGCTGGGCAGGTCTCACCTGTTTGTAGTGTGGCTGGTACAGCGTACACAGCCTCGGTGTGCCTGCGTCCCGCTTGGCCGAGCTGGGGACCGAGCTCTCAGCGTGGGGGCGGATGTGACGTCACGTCCCAGGCTCCTCTGTGGTAGGTAGTGATAGCAACCAGGACGCTCACTCTCTAGAGCGGTGGGGAGAAGTCCTGTCCTATCCAGGAAGCGCAGCCGTGAGTGGAACACACGGCTGTGTATATGATAAAGGAGTAGGGCTAAAATTGTACTGGCAAAGTACAAATTTATTAAAATCAAACAACGCGTTTCGCAGAGGTACGCCCTCCGCTTTTTCAAGTTAGTTATATAAACTTTAAAAAACTCCTTCCTTAAATACTCAGTATACACTTTCTAACAGCCAATAGGCTTAACATGGGCAGGGATGTCATGTAATGACATCCCTGCCCATGTTAAGCCTATTGGCTGTTAGAAAGTGTATACTGAGTATTTAAGGAAGGAGTTTTTTAAAGTTTATATAACTAACTTGAAAAAGCGGAGGGCGTACCTCTGCGAAACGCGTTGTTTGATTTTAATAAATTTGTACTTTGCCAGTACAATTTTAGCCCTACTCCTTTATCATATACACAGCCGTGTGTTCCACTCACGGCTGCGCTTCCTGGATAGGACAGGACTTCTCCCCACCGCTCTAGAGAGTGAGCGTCCTGGTTGCTATCACTACCTACCACAGAGGAGCCTGGGACGTGACGTCACATCCGCCCCCACGCTGAGAGCTCGGTCCCCAGCTCGGCCAAGCGGGACGCAGGCACACCGAGGCTGTGTACGCTGTACCAGCCACACTACAAACAGGTGAGACCTGCCCAGCAGATGAGGATATTGTCTTGTATAGAAGGCTCATAGCGCCCCTTCTCTTCTACACGCACAGGTAGTCGCTGAATGTGCTGGGCCTGGCAGTGGCACACACAGAAGGAATTACCAAGGCAAGGCTATGCAACACAAGTGTCTGTGGGACACGCACGCACGCACGCACGCACGCACGCACGCACACACACACACACACACACACACACACACACACACACAGTCACAAGAACAAGATTAGCTCTCAAAAGAGCTGTTAAGGGGTGATTTTTTAGCACAAAGAAAGTTCTTGGGGTTCGCTCGGGAATGGATGAATTTACTATACCCTCGTAGATGGGAGCCAACCTCTGACGAGAAGTCATAAAGTACAAAAAAACATTCAGAGGATGTCTACAAAAGTAACAAATTTTATTGAACACTAGAGATGGGCCGAACGGTTCGCCGGCGAACGGTTCCATGCGAACTTCGGTGGTTAGCGTTCGCGTCCCGCTGGCGAACCTTTGCGGAAATTCGGTTCGCCCCATAATGCACCTTGAGGGTCAACTTTGACCCTCTACATCACAGTCAGCAGGCCCAGTGTAGCCAATTAGGCTACACTAGCCCCTGGAGCCCCACCCCCCCTTATATAAGGCAGGCAGCGGCGGCCATTACGGTCACTCGTGTGCTGCCTGCGTTAGTGAGAGTAGGGCGAGCTGCTGCAGACTGTCTCTCAGGGAAAGATTAGTTAGGCTTAACTTGTTCCTGGCTGGCTGCATACCTGTTCTGTGAACCCACCACTGCATACCTGTACTGTGAACCCATCACTGCATACCTGTTCAGTGAACCTGCCACTGCATACCTGTTCTGTGAACCCATCACTGCATACCTGTTCAGTGAACCTGCCACTGCATACCTGTGCTGTGAACCCACCACTGCATACCTGTTCTGTGAACCCATCACTGCATACCTGTTCAGTGAACCTGCCACTGCATACCTGTGCTGTGAACCCATCACTGCATACCTGTTCAGTGAACCTGCCACTGCATACCTGTGCTGTGAACCCACCACTGCATACCTGTTCTGTGAACCCACCACTGTATACCTGTTCTGTTCAGTGAACCCGCCACTGTATACCTGTTCAGTGAACCCGCCACTGCATACCTGTTGTGTTCAGTGAACCCGCCACTGTATACCTGTACTGTTCAGTGAACCCGCCACTGCATACCTGTTCAGTGAACCCGCCACTGCATACCTGTTGTGTTCAGTGAACCCGCCACTGCATACCTGTTGTGTTCAGTGAACCCGCCACTGCATACCTGTTGTGTTCAGTGAACCTGCCACTGTATACCTGTACTGTTCAGTGAACCCGCCACTGCATACCTGTTCAGTGAACCCGCCACTGCATACCTGTTGTGTTCAGTGAACCCGCCACTGTATACCTGTATTGTTCAGTGAACCCACCACTGCATACCTGTTCAGTGAACCCGCCACTGCATACCTGTTGTGTTCAGTGAACCTGCCACTGCATACCTGTTCTGTGAACCCGCTACTGCATACCTGTTGTGTTCAGTGAACCCGCCACTGTATACCTGTACTGTTCAGTGAACCCGCCACTGCATACCTGTTCAGTGAACCCGCCACTGCATACCTGTTGTGTTCA
This sequence comes from Hyperolius riggenbachi, assembly GCF_040937935.1. Taxonomy (NCBI): domain Eukaryota; kingdom Metazoa; phylum Chordata; class Amphibia; order Anura; family Hyperoliidae; genus Hyperolius; species Hyperolius riggenbachi. Next base: position 137,706,486 of record NC_090655.1, on the reverse strand, counting down.
GTGAACCCGCCACTGTATACCTGTTCTGTTCAGTGAACCCGCCACTGTATACCTGTTCAGTGAACCCGCCACTGCATACCTGTTGTGTTCAGTAAACCCGCCACTGTATACCTGTACTGTTCAGTGAACCCGCCACTGTATACCTGTTCAGTGAACCCGCCACTGCATACCTGTTGTGTTCAGTGAACCCGCCACTGTATACCTGTACTGTTCAGTGAACCCGCCACTGCATACCTGTTCAGTGAACCCGCCACTGCATACCTGTTGTGTTCAGTGAACCCACCACTGCATACCTGTTGTGTTCAGTGAACCCGCCACTGCATACCTGTTCTGTTCAGTGGACCCGCCACTGTATACCTGTTTAGTGAACCCGCCACTGCATACCTGTTGTGTTCAGTGAACCTGCCACTGCATACCTGTTCTGTGAACCTGCCACTGTATACCTGTTCTGTTCAGTGAACCCGCCACTGTATACCTGTTCAGTGAACCCGCCACTGCATACCTGTACTGTTCAGTGAACCCGCCACTGCATACCTGTTCAGTGAACCCGCCACTGCATACCTGTTGTGTTCAGTAAACCCGCCACTGCATACCTGTTGTGTTCAGTGAACCCGCCACTGCATACCTGTTGTGTTCAGTGAACCTGCCACTGTATACCTGTACTGTTCAGTGAACCCGCCACTGCATACCTGTTCAGTGAACCTGCCACTGCATACCTGTTGTGTTCAGTGAACCCGCCACTGCATACCTGTTGTGTCCAGTGAACCCGCCACTGCATACCTGTTGTGTCCAGTGAACCCGCCACTGCATACCTGTTGTGTTCAGTGAACCCACCGCATCAGTGCGCATACCTGTGCAGTTAAGTGAACCCACCTACCTACGTGAGTGCACGCAGTGTGATATACCACTCCGTGCATACCCGATATGGACAAAACAGGTAGAGGAAGAGGTAGTGCCAGAGCCAGAGGAAGGCCACCCGGCAGGTCTGCGCGAGGTCGTGTAAATGTAATTTCGTGTGGACCTGACCCACAGTACAGTGCTCAGAAGAAGGCACATCCCATCACCTCCCAAGATTGTCAGGACGTGGTTGAGTATTTAGCGACACAGAACACCTCATCTTGCTCAGCCACCAGCGCTACTACTAGCACCACTTCCGCTGCATTTGACACTTCGCAAGAATTATTTAGTGTTGAAATCACTGATGCACAGCCATTGTTGTTACAGCCAGATGAATTTTCACCAGCTCATATATTTGAGTTACCCGGCAACACTATGGATGTAACGTGTAAGGAGGATGAAGGACCTACTGATGGTGCATGTTTGGATTTGTCTGAGGCAAGCGAAGCTGGGCAGGATGATTACGATGATGACGATGATAGGGATCCTCTGTATGTTCCCAATAGAGGAGATGAAGAGGGGGACAGTTCAGAGGGGGAGTCAGAGAGTAGTAGGAGGAGAGAAGTTGCTGAAAGAAGCTGGGGCAGCTCTTCATCAGAAACAGCTGGTGGCAGTGTCCGGCACCATGTATCGCCACCTATGTACAGCCAGCCAACTTGCCCTTCAGCATCAGCTGCTGAGGTCCCCATAGTGCCCACATCCCAGGGTGGCTCAGCGGTGTGGAAATTTTTTAATGTGTGTGCCTCAGATCGGACCAAAGCCATCTGTTTGCTCTGCCAACAAAAATTGAGCCGTGGAAAGGCCAACACTCACGTAGGGACAAGTGCCTTACGAAGGCACCTGGAGAAAAGGCACAAACAGCAATGGGATGGCCACCTGAGCAAAAGCAGCAGCAGCACACAAAAGAAAAGTCACCCTCCTTCTCCTCTTCCTCCTTCAGGTGCATCATCTGCTTCTGCCGCTTTCTCCCTTGCACCTTCACAGGCACCCTCCTCCACTCCGCCTCTGCCCTTGAGCGGTTCCTGCTCCTCTGCCCACAGCAGCAGTCAGGTGTCCATGAAGGAAATGTTTGATCGGAAGAAGCCAATTTCGGCCAGTCACCCCCTTGCCCGGCGTCTGACAGCTGGCGTGGCGGAACTGTTAGCTCGGCAGCTGTTACCATACCAGCTGGTGGACTCTGAGGCCTTCCGTAAATTTGTGGCCATCGGAACACCGCAGTGGAAGATGCCAGGCCGCACTTATTTTTCGAGAAAGGCCATACCCTAACTGCACCGTGAAGTTGAGAGGCAAGTGGTGTCATCTCTTGCGAAGAGCGTTGGGTCAAGGGTACACCTGACCACGGATGCCTGGTCTGCCAAGCACGGGCAGGGCCGTTACATTACGTACACAGCCCATTGGGTGAACCTGGTGGTGAACGATGGCAAGCAGGGCGCAGCGTACCAAATTGTGACACCTCCACGGCTTGCAGGCAGGCCTCCTGCCACCTCCTCTCCTCCTGCTACATGCTCTTCGCTGTCCTCCTCCTCCTTGGCTGAGTGGCCGTTCTCCTCTCCAGCTACACAGCCCCAGCTCCGCAGGGCCTATGCTGCATGCCAGGTAAGACGGTGTCACGCCATCTTAGACATGTCTTGTCTCAAAGCGGAGAGTCACACTGGAGCAGCTCTCCTGGCTGCTCTTAAGAAACAGGTGGATGAGTGGCTGACCCCGCACCACCTGGAGATAGGCAACGTGGTGTGCAACAACGGCAGCAATCTGCTTGCCGCTTTGCATATGGGGAAGCTGACACACATACCCTGCATGGCACATGTCATGAATCTAGTTGTTCAAAGATTTGTGGCAAAGTACCCTGGCTTAGCGGATGTCCTGAAGCAGGCCAGGAAGTTCTGTGGGCATTTGAGGCGGTCTTACACAGCCATGGCACGATTTGCAGAAATTCAGCGGAAAAACAACATGCCGGTGAGACGCCTCATTTGCGATAGCCCGACTCGCTGGAATTCGACCCTGCTCATGTTCTCCCGCCTGCTAGAACAGAAGAAAGCCGTGACCCACTACCTCTACAACTACAGTAGAATGAAACAGTCTGGGAAGATGAGGATGTTCTGGCCCGACAACTGGACACTGATGAAAAATGCATGCAGGCTCATGCGGCCGTTTGAGGAGGTGACCAACCTGGTGAGCCGCAGTGAGGGCACCATCAGCGACTTAATTCCCTACGCTTACTTCTTGGAGCGTGCTGTGCGTAGAGTGGCGGATGAAGCTGTGAATGAGCGTGACCAGGAACCGTTACGGCAGGAACAGGCATGGGACCAATTTTCATCAGACCCAGCTGTTTCGTCAACACCTGCGGCAGCACAGAGGGGGGAGGAGGAGGAAGAAGAGAAGTCGTGTGCAGAAGACGAGTCAGACTCAGAGGATGATGAGCAAGGTGTTTCTTTGGGGGAGGAGGAGGAGGAGGGGACGGCGGCAGGAGAACACCCGCAGCAGGCGTCGCAGGGGGCTTGTGCTGCTCAACCTTCCCGTGGTATTGTTCGCGGCTGGGGGGAGGAGGTTGACTTACGTGACGTCACTGAGGAAGAGCAAGAGGAGATGGAGGGTACTGGATCCGACTTTGTGCAGATGTCGTCTTTTATGCTGTCCTGCCTGTTGAGGGACCCCCGTATAAAAAACCTCAAGGGGAATGAGCTGTACTGGGTGGCCACACTACTAGACCCTCGGTACAGGCACAAAGTGGCGGACCTGTTACCAACTCACCGGAAGGTGGAAAGGATGCAGCACATGCAGAACCAGCTGTCAACTATGCTTTACAATGCCTTTAAGGGTGATGTGACAGCACAACGCCAGCAAGGTACCACTGCCACTAATCCTCCTCCCGTGTCCACGCAGTCAAAGACAGGACGCTCCAGCGATCTCATGGTGATGTCGGACATGCGGACGTTCTTTAGTCCAACGCCTCGCCATAGCTCTTCCGGATCCACCCTCCACCAACGCCTGGAACGGCAGGTAGCCGACTACCTGGCCTTAAGTGTGGATGTAGACACTGCTGTGAACAGCGATGAGGAACCCTTGAACTACTGGGTGCGCAGGCTTGACCTGTGGCCAGAGCTGTCCCAATTTACCATCCAACTTCTCTCCTGCCCTGCCGCAAGCGTCCTGTCAGAAAGGACCTTCAGCGCAGCTGGAGGCATTGTCACAGAGAAGAGAAGTCGCCTAAATCACAAAAGTGTTAAGTACCTCACCTTTATCAAAATGAATGAGGCATGGATCCCGGAGAGCTGCTGCCCACCCCAAGACTAAGTCAGTCCCCGCACACACAGCATCTCTGCCTGCACGCCGTGTGACTGGCTGCCTGGGCTGCCCCAAGAAGACTAAGTCGCTCCCAGTCCCTCCACACAGCATGTCTGCCTGCAGGCCGCTTGACTACCTTCTCCGCCACCACCAACAGGGTCCGGGACTCCAGGCGGATTGCTGAATTTTTTAGGCCGCTGCAATAATTTTTCTGGTGCGTGTACATGACTGCCTAATTTTTCTGGCTGCATTGCGGGCAGCTGCAACAACAAAAGAAAAGGCATGTACATGCGCCCATTCCCCTTCGTGATCATTACCTTGCCGTGGTGAAGGGGCTTGCGTATCACAATGAAGCAATGACCGGCGCCTAGATGAGTGTCTCGGGGGGCACACAAAAGATAAGGTCGTTGCTTCATTGTGGTCAGACCAAATTTGATCAGCTGGACAGTCACTGTTCTGTCATTCAGCTACATCAGCCAGGCGACCAAATGGGCTGTAAAGCCACCAAAACCTGCACTCTCGCCATGGTGCGCACCAGTCCAGCACGGCCATCACTACACAAACAGCTGTTTGCGGTGCGTTACACAGTGAGTTTGGTGTGTCAGTGTGAAGCAGTACCTTAATTACACTACCTGATTGATGTATACACATGCAAGATGTTTTAAAGCACTTTAGGCCTGTCATTTAGCATTCAATGTGATTTCTGCCCTTAAAACGCTGCTTTGCGTCAAATCCAGATTTTTCCCCGGGACTTTTGGCATGTATCCCACTCCGCCATGCCCCCCTCCAGGTGTTAGACCCCTTGAAACATCTTTTCCATCAGTTTTGTGGCCAGCATAATTTTAATTTTTTTTCAAAGTTCGCATCCCCATTGAAGTCTATTGCGGTTCGCGAACTTTAACGCGAACCGAACGTTACGCGAAAGTTCGCGAACCCGGTTTGCGAACCTAAAATCGGAGGTTCGGCCCATCTCTATTGAACACGCATCATATACAGATGGTGATTTTTTAGCAATAAGAATCAGCAAGGAGCAAGCTAAGAAGCCTACAAGAGCCTAACTAAGCTTTTCCTATAGGTCTCTGCACAGCTGCTCTCCCTTCTCTAATTACTGCAGGCACACAAGTGAGTCCAATGCCTGACGCTGCCTGCCTTTTATAAGGGGGGGTGGGGCTCCAGGAGGGAGTGTAACCTGATTGGCTACAATGTGCCTGCTGACTGTGATGTAGAGGGTCAAAGTTGACCCTAATGATGCACTATGGGGGCGAATCGAACTTCCAGAAAAGTTCCCGGTTCCCCGCGAAACTGAAATTCGCCGGGAACCGTTCGCTGGCGAACCGTTCGGGCCATCGCTAATTGTGGCCACACTTGTTGTTTGATCTCACACATATGATCTTTGTCGTGGGAGAGATAACATAATTGAACACAAAATGCAGTTTTAAATGATGGTTTTTATTATTTAGTGAGAAAAGGAAGCAGTTCAGAGGTCTCTGCCAGACGCTGATAGTAATGTCTAGAAGATGACCCGCTGTGCCTGCATTACAATGACGCGTGGCTGATGCGGGGCAGAAGAGGGGAATACATAAACGATCTTATTAGCACCTACTGCCATGCCTCCCTGGGACTTATCACGGATCACGCTGCTGCTGGAGCCGCTCGGGGGACAAGCCGGCAGACACACACAGACATTGCAGATGATTGCAGCGGCTGCTGCTATGCCACCCAGGGAGTTGTACAGCTGATCGCACTGCCGCCGCTCGGAGGGACAAGCAGGACAATGGACACCAGCATAACGTTCATTGCAGCTGCTGCTGCTATGCTGTCACAGGACACCGTCGGCGCCAGATAACTGCTGCTGCAGCCTCACCAGGGACCTCATTATGATGGGTGAGCTTTCTTAATTGTAATGCTTAGTGTAGCTATTAGTGTAGTTAGGTTGGAGGTGGGGGGAGGTGACAGGGGTTTGTGTAGTGTAGTGAAGTGTAGTGTAGTGTAGCTGGGTGGGGGGTACATCAGGGGTTAGTGAAGTGTAGTGTAGCTGGGGGTGAGGCATCAGTTGTTAGTGTAATTGGGGCCGAAGTGTTTAGTGTAGCTGACCAGTATAACTTAGATAGAAACATCTTAGGGGGAGATTAAAGGTCTATAGGAGACTCCTGGACCATAGATGCACCTAGATTTAGTATTTTTTTATTTTTTCCTGGTTTTTGCCCTAAACCTAGGTGCGTCTTATAGTCCGGAGCGTCTTATATTCCGAAAAATACGGTAAGTAGCCACGTTCCCAAGATAACAAAATTAATCTGATCTGAGGTCTGAGTGACGGGGATGCATGGAGGCAAGCATGGTGGCGCAGAACAGGCAGGCATGGTGCCCAAGGTTTGCGCTATGCCTCCACCCTTCTAGATATGCCTCTGCATTAGGGAGCCTTACCCAAAGACGCCTTACTGTTTTACATACCAACTTGAGCTGGGATGTGAACCCTGGTCAACAGAATCCCCAAGCAGCACAGGGTCACCCAGAACCACCACGAATGTATAGAGGACTAAAATGGACCGAAAATCTCTCCTACTGAAGAGCAACACTCAGTGTAATTTGCCTTCTTAAAGGGAACCTGAACTGAGTAAAATTATTTAAAATAAACACATGATGTAGCTGTGTTACTTACCTCACCATCGGTTCCTCTCAGAAGCTCACCATTTTCTTCTTACAATGATCCCTTCCAGTTCTGACAATATTTTGTCAGAACTGAAATATACCAGTTGCTGTCAGTTCTATGGCAGCTGCTGTCAGTTGCAACTAAATGTGCAAGGTAATTTCCAGTGTGCTGACCAGGAAGCTGTTATGGGGCAATGGCCATTTTCAAAATGGAGGTCAGAGAATTCCATTGATCACAGTAGACAAACAGGACGCAGGAGACGAGAAGGAGATTGTTGAGTAGACTACACAGGAGGTGAGTATGATGTATTTATGTTTATTTTGACTTTTAATTTTCAGTTAAAGTCCTCTTTAAAACAGAAGCGCAGCTTAAAGTGAACCTCCGGACTAAAAATCGACTCCGCAGCACTGAAAAGGCCTGGTGTTTCTTTAACAGTTTCACAGCATCAGAACTTTGTTTCTCTTATACAAGCCTCATTTTTAGCTGCACAGAAGAAAACTGCCCGGGCTTTTTTTTACCTGATGCTGTGCAAAGCATGATGGGATATCTGATTTTGTTGTTCTCGTTCTGCTGTTTTGGTGCAGTTTTTATTTTTTTACATTTTGAATTTGACATTGGAAGCCTAGCGTGTGCAGCTGGGAGGGGTAATCAGAACACAGGACAGTTGGAACTGTGTCTCCTGCTCCTTGTCACCTCCTTTCAACCAAAAAAATGGCTGCCACCATGAATCACAAACATTTGCATGATCTTTTAAAACAGGGTGGGTAAGAGATTAGATTACCTATCTGATGTAATTAACATAACTAATGTAACTTGATGACAGTATGTTTGTTTAGGCTGAAGTTCCCCTTTAATTAATCAGGCGAATAGTCATATGTCCATTGTAATCTAATGTGGAGCAAAGCCAATGTATCTGCATTTTTGGGGTGTGGGTGGAAACTGAAGTGCCTGGAGAGAACCCATGCAGACATGGGGAGAACCCATTCAGACATGTAGAGAACATATAAACGCCATGCAATTAGTGCTCTAGCTGAGATGCAGACCACAGACCCAGTGCTGCAAGGTGAGTGCTATCCACTACACCACTGTGCTGCCCACAATTGGAGCCATTTTGGAACAGTACACAGGTCATGTGACCAAGAGTTTGGAATCTGCAAAAAGGTACTTGTGCATTATTTATTTCTGAGAATGTACGCTATTTTACTGGTGCAAGTGTTAATCGTTACTAAATTAAGTCATGTTTTTTTTTAATTGTGATCTTATCGTGCTCCACAAAATGCAGGTTTATTATGGTTTTCTTACTATGCTGCAGCACTATTCATTCTGTGGCACAGTTTTGTCTATTTATACTTATTTAAATGTTTTTTTGCAGAACATAGCAAGTGACATTAAAAGAAAAAATAATTTTAATTGGAACACATATCTGCTGAACACACTTTACATACTATAATAGATTATTGCTGGGTAGATTTTGTTTATTTTGCCATGGGCCCCAACAGGTTACCAATAAGCCACCTTTGTATGCTCCCAAACAATCTGAAGCTGGAGCTGCCACTGAGAGCAGGAGCACTTATAACCATTTTACAAAAAAAATAAAAAAATAAGAAAAACCCCCTGCCAATTTTACCATGATTTAGTGAAGCCCTATCCGTGTTGTGTTTCTGTACATGGTAACACACTGCCCATACAGCTGTATGGGCATGTTCACATCTCTACACTGTAATGGATTAATTATCCAATACACTGTTCTCATAGCATAACACCCGTTTTATGAGCAGCACAGTGGCGTAGTACACTGAGTTGATACGCTCTTCCCATGTCTGCCTAGGTTCCCTCCTATATCCCACAAAATATACAGATAAGTTAACTGGCTTCCCCCTAAACTGGCCCTAAACTACAATGGACATATGACTATAATAGGGATTATATAGTGAGTTCTAAGGGACAGTAAGTGGCAAAACTATACACTCTGTAAAGTGTTGAGGAAGATGTCAGCACTATATACCATATTTTTCAGACTTTTTTTTTCCCCCCACACTTTCTTTCTTCCCCGAAACTTGGGGGGGATGTGGGTGCATCTTATAATCTGAAGATACAGTAAATAGCTGCAGACTGCACAGGAAGCTTTTCTTTTCCTCTCCTCTTCTCCTCCTCTTGCAGCCACCTCAGTTTCTCCTCTTTGCTTCCTGCTGCCGCCACCTCACGTCTCTTCCGCCTTGCTCTGGTGATCTTCAGTTAAACAGTCTCCTCTTTATGCAGCCAGCAGGACACGGTGGCCACCTCAGCTTCTCCGGGTCCTCCATTTCCTCCATGCTTCTGTCTTCTGTACTGCCACAAAGTGGTTATTACGTGCGCCGCTGTGGTTACAGTGACAACCACTTTGTGGTAGTACAGAAGACACATGCACTGCTGTGGTTATTTCATCTGAAGATGCTAATGGGTTAAATAAAAATTGCTTGGAAAATTGCTTTGCCAAATTGTGATTGATTGTGCGTTGAAGTGTGAACCAGGTGTTAGGTAGATGCCAAGGAAAAGGCTCGTGTGAGGCAGAGGAGAGGGGAAAGGTTAGTGTTTTACTAGAAGAGGTATACATTGCTAACACATCTAGCTGCTTAAAAAAATCTATGCTGGGGCACAACCAGCTACCTGATAAATGCTATCTGGGTAAGGGTGATCATTGAATGCTTCCTAATATTATTATCGTGGGCAACCACAGGCTATCTAATACTGCAAACGGGGAGGCTGAAGGCACATCTGGCTACCTAATACTGCTATCCAGGGGCACATGACTACTTTAATACTTTATCTAAAAAGGTGGCTGTTAAATTCTTGTATTTGGAGGAACAGGAATACCTAAGTCCTTTATCTGGTGGTTCATGGCTATATAGCTGTTGTATCTAGAGCAACATGGCTACTTAATTTTTATATATAGGAGACACATGACCTTGCTCCTTTTTTTTTTCTCTTATGGCAAATGGCTACTTAATGATTTTTATCTAAAGGTATGCTGTAATGGCTATTAAATACCGGTATCTGGGGACAACACTGCTTTCTGGTAGCGGTAGTGTGGCCTAAAAAAAATTGTTTTTCGTTTTTAAAAAGAAAACTGGGGCTTCCTCCAGCCCACCGTAGCCCGCGAGGTCCGTGGCGGGAGCCAGGAGGAAGCCGGGTACCTCGTGGGCTGAAGGAAGCCCCACGTAAGTCCAGTTTTCTTTTTTATAACACAGTCCAGGGTCCCTTTAATAGAAAGACTGCCTTTGCAGTAGTATGATGAATTGTGGTCTTCCATTTCTTGGACTGAGATTTTCCAAATGGCCCTGGCCTTTTCTTTTTCTTTCTATCAATATAGAAAAGGCAGAGGCCCTTTTCTGCAAGGTGGCAGGGCTACACACTGGAACCCAGCTATTATGGGGCTCCGGAGAATCTTATCTTACAGATGACATGTTGGGGCATTCACAAACAATGACTGGCTGTGATGGCTGACAGGGTAGAGTGTCAGCTTCCAGGCCAGGAGCTTTTTGTTCCCTAAAAGCAGATGGCATCTAAATATAGCTTTAAAATTCCTAGTTTTGACAGTGATGAGATGGCTTTTTATGTTACATACTTTCAATCAACAAGATTGTTGTATGCAAATGAGAGAAGTCTATGTCTCGGAGTCAGTAGAATCATAAACTGAGGAGTTGGAGGATTTTTGTACCGACTATATAGCCGTGCTTGGCACACAGCCCAGAGGCTGGTGCACTTATGGGTTCCCCATATGAGACAGTAGACCAATGCTCCTTAGCAATAGGGGGGAATTTGCATTGATCCACCATGAAATAATGAAAATACTTCCTTTTACTGAGGAATCCATTAGTCTTTTGCAACCCTGTGGGGAGCCCCATGCTTCTATTACGGTGGAGTCGGCGGCATTGGAACCGGAGATAAACATGAATATTTACAGTAAGTACGTCACAGAGAGCTCAAAGGGGGTCAGGTGGACAAAACAACATGATACCATAAGCTTTCATTACATACATTTTCCTGGCCATTCAGGTAAAATGTGCCAAGTTTGGAGTCTGTGCTCATGTTTTGTATTTTTTTTTTACAGGTGGAAGCAGGTCCTATTTTTAACATCAGGATTCACTTCCTGCACTGAGCAGAGCTTTACAATAATGTCCACATGGGACATTTTGAAGTGTGAACTGGCCTTAAATCTGATTCTAATAGATACTAGCTGCAAACAACTGGTCACCACATCATCCTCCTAAGCCAGAGGCGGCCTTAAAGTATGTGGGGCCTGGGGCGAGTGTCCTATGCGGGGCCTAGAGACACGGATATATTGCAGACACACACACATAGATATGATTACACACACACACACATACACTAATAAACAAAACCTATTTGTGCGCTCCTCACAATTAGCCTAATAACAAAATGTTACAGCTTCCCCTGGATCGCCCCTGAAAAAAAGTGTGTGTGTGTCACTCTGCAAGTAATATGAAAGGTAAACAGGGCGCTCTACAGTAAGCAGTTAAGATTATCCTCAAACATTACATGAACACAGTCAAACATAAGGGTGGACATGAAAATGACCATATATTAATGTCCCTGATGTTAAAATCAAATAACAGTCCACAGACTTCTTCCTCCAGACCACTTTAGTACATAGGTGACTTCCAACAGTTCCTGAGTATTATAGTAACAGTATACGCTCACCAGATTCCACAGCTGCCCTTCTCAGGATCAGCCAAACACGCTTCTGGACAAGCCAGTATTCTCTCGATGTCCCAGCCTTTTCCTCCTCAGCAGACCGTGCAAACATAAGAGACAAAAAACTCCAATAGTGTGATACTGTATATTCAAATCTGCTCCATTGCACCAGTGCTCCCAAAGAACTGATATCGGCACCCTGTGCTCCACCACCAAATAATCAATAAAGCCTCTCACCACATGAACTGGCTGACCCAGCACAGACCAGCATTGATCACTTTTGCCGCTTGCATCAAGCTTATACTTTTGTTGACAGTCTTCCTAGAACTCAAACAGGGCCATATATAGTGTAAAATCTTCTTTTATTAAAATGATTAAAACGTAGTGCACTTACAATATCGTAGAATCAATTGCGCATATAAAATCCTTATGAGCTCTTTCAGCGTCCCTCGCTCCTCAGGCCACGCCCAACTAGTTTCGTCCTATGACTCATCAGGGGCTAGGGCCAATAAGAGCGAGAGGACGCTAAGTACTTTCTCCCAGGTCACATGATCAACACCGGAGCTCGGCATGGTTCACTCATCACCGCCTCACTAGCCGCAATAGGCTGAGAGTGCTTGCGCACCACCCCTTGGGCGGAAACAGGTTCACCATAGGCTGGGGTTTCTCTCCAACTAGACTCCATCTCCCATAATGCTCATCTGCCTTCTCTAACAAGATCATGATTGGGTAATTCATCTGAGCACTCGCCGCGCCATCTTCCGCGTTCCACACGGAGACCACTGCACACTAGGCAACTTCCGCCCATATTAAACTACTTTACCCATCTATCCTCTATATTACTATTATGGTGGCCCAGATATGCGTCCTTCTCAAACCTATACTTCCAACCCTCTCAGATTAAGTTTTTACTTGGGGGAACTTAGCATATACTCATTAGCTAAAAATGGTGAACTAATAAAACAATATAAAAAACAATAACACTGAATTTGACACCCACAGTTTAAGTTTTGTAGGGGGTTGGTTATGCCACCCACATTGGTTATATTATGCATGATTCATGAACCCTGTTGAGCCCCCATCTGTCGATGAATTAAAATCACATCCACACATCACTCCCACCTCTCAAGCTTGTTGCCATACATACGCAGATGTCTGCCTCCACATATGTGACCATAATCTTTACCACATCCTATTATGTTAACCGGTCCATAATGCATCCCTTTCCCTCATATCAACACCCCAAACCCAGTTACTACATTTATGATACCTTATAATTGCCTGCATACCTGCTCAGACACATTCTCGGATATATCCAAGCATTTGTATCCTATGTTATCATTCCTTCATTTACATACAGACATCTGCAGCATGTATGGTCACTCCACAGCTGCACTCCAAAATACCGCCATCCCAATGTACATTGCAGACAACGTTTGGGCACAGCCGTGGTTCATATAACATCACCGCAGTTTCTAGTCATCAGCAATGAAGCAGTTTATGTCTAGCTCGACATTTAATCCCCCTGGCACCATTGTTTGTAGCTCATAGATCCATCTTGTCTCCATTCGTGAGATTTCTCTAATTTTGTGGCATCCTCGCCACTTTGTTGTCAGCTTTTGTATCCCACAGAATTTTAGTAGAGTTGGGTCACGTTCATGTTTTTCTCGAAATAGTTTTGATACGCTGTGTGCCTCAAAACCTCTTTTTATATTGGCGATATGTTCACCTATGCGTTTTTTAAGGGTTCTTTTGGTCCGCCCCACATACTGCAGCCCGCATGGGCACCATAACAGGTAAACCACATGCGTGCTGCAGCAGTGGATAAACTCATCTATTTTAAAGCTTCTCCCTGTCTGGTTTGATACTACTTCTTTCAATTTAACTCCCTGTGCTACCTCACACGTGGTACACTGTCGGCAGGGGTAAAACCCCACATTTCCCCATGCATCTGTTTTGTTGTTTATCTTGGGACCCTCCACAAATGTTTTGACCAGTCTTTGCTGCAAATTTTGCGCTCGCCGATAAATACATTTTGGTCGTTCTGGGAGTGTTTTGCCCAGAACGGGGTCATTCCTTAACAGACCCCAGTGTTTTTTGTATATTCTTTCAACCTGTTTATATTGAGAATTGAATTGTAAAAACACCGCATGTTCAAAGGCACTGGACTTGTTATTGTTATAACTGTTAGCATTCCTAGAGTTCTGTAGAAACTTCTCCCTCCCCTCCTTCATCACATCCTCTGATATAGACTCCAACCACTGTCTGTTGTATCCTTTTTCGACGAACCTTTCTATTAACATTTCTGCCTGCATAATATAATCGCTAGAATTAGAACAGTTCCTGCGTATCCTACTCAGCTGGCCCCTAGGGATGTTAGCCATCCAGTTGGGGTGATGGCAGCTTTGCATGGGTATATATGAGTTCCTGTCAGTTTTCTTAAAGTTTTACTCCCCAAAGTCCCATTTCTTTTCATCACAACAATATCTAAAAAATCAATTTCCTCAGTGCTCTGCTTCATAGTGAGCTCAATTCCCAGCTGATTGGAGTTCAGCCATTTAACATATTGATTTAATTGTTCCACACTACCCTCCCATATCCAAAATAAATCGTCTATAAAACGCTGCCAGTTCCTCACCTTGCTACTTTGTGACATCCCCAAGATTTCTCTTTCCCATTGGTCCAGGAAAATATTTGCTACGCTGGGGGCATATTTTGCCCCCATAGCGCAGCCCACCACTTGTAAATAAAACTTCCCATCAAACCAAAAATAATTGTGTGATAAAGAGAACTTTAATATCTTCAAAATAAATTCAATTTGCTCCCTCCTGAGCAATCTTTGTTCCTCCAGTGCCCTTCCAACTGCTTCCAGCGCCTTTTCATGCGGTATTATAGTATACAGTGCCGTTACATCTGCAGTGACCAGTATACGGTCATCATTAACCTGTATGCCATCAATCGTCTGCAGAAAGTGCTTGGTATCCTTTAACAGATGTGGTAGGGTGCCTACAACCGGTTGCAGAAATTGGTCCACATATTCTCCTAATCTCTGATTTAGTCCTCCAATGCCGCTAATAATTGGCCTACCCGGGGGTTGGGTTTGACTTTTATGTATTTTGGGGTTAATGTACATTACCGGTATCCGAGGCGCATCAATCACCAAATATTTAAACTCAGCATCATTCAGTATGCCTTTTTCAAGTCCCTTTCTCAGGATCTTTCTCATTTCATCTTTATACTCACCTGTTGGGTCACCTTTTAACCGTCTATAGGTGACAGTGTCCCCAAGAATATTGTGTACTTCCTGCATATATTGTGATTGATGCATAATAACCACCCCTCCTCCTTTATCGGCTGGTCTAATCAATATTTCCTTCCTCTTACTGAGTTCATTAATCTGTTTGTATTCTGCTCTATTGTTGTTAGTGTTTAAGGTTTCTAAATCTTTTAATACCATGTTTTAAAAATTCTTAACAGTGCTATCTTTCATTAGATCTGGGGGATTAAATGTCGAGCGATTTCTCAAATTGGTATGGGCAAACTGCTGTGCTGTTCCCCCTATATTAGCCCTGTTTGTGGGGCCTTCCTTTGATAGGAAGTATTTTTTGATATTCATTTTTCTGATGAATTTATGAGTGTCAATGTACACATCGAATTTATTCACACCTTGCTTTGGGGCATATTTTAAACCTTTATTCAGTATCTTCAATTCAGCCGGGGTTATATTCACCCCGCTGATATTGAATATACCCGAATTTATTTCTTTCTTTTCATGTCTGCCCCCTCTGCGTCCTCTTCTATTTCTCTTTTCCTTGTGTTCCGTATTTGATATTGTATTTCCTGCCATTGGTCCTGCCCCCCCCTTCTGTCCCCTAAAAAATGGTGGTGAACAACCTCATTTGTTTCCCGTTCAAGGGGTTCGTATCTGTTATAGGTGGGTAACATTTCATTTCTCCTTTCTCTTTCTTCCCAACTTCCCTTTGCAGGGTTCCTCCTATATGGACTATGTGTTGGCATGGGTGGTTGGTTCCGGGGGCCTACCCCATAGGGTCCCCTGTTTCCTCTCTGACCTCTCCCTCTGTTGTATCTTGGGATTTCCCATTGATCCTCCCTTTCAAATCTCAGATTTCTTCTCATGGGTGATTCATATCCCCCTCTGCCATATCTCGCACCTGGGCCTCCTCTTCTCCAATTGCCCTCTCCAGTGTCCTGCACCCTTTCTCGTTCAAAACTGGGCATTCCTCCCCCACTTTGTTGTACTTCATCATTGGGCCCATGATTATTCCACCCTTATGTTTGACTGTGTTCATGTAATGTTTGAGGATAATCTTAACTGCTTACTGTAGAGCGCCCTGTTTACCTTTCACACACACATACACGCCTAGTGGCTAGCGCTCTCGCCTTGCTGCGCTGGGTCCCCAGTTTCAATTCCAGCCAGGTCAACATCAGCAAGAAGTTTGTATGTTCTCCCTGTGTTTACGTGGGTTTCCTCCAGACACTCTGGTTATGAATGATAGGATTAGGTTGTTAACTCCTCTGAGGACAGTCACTGACATGACTATGTACTCTGCAAAATGCTGCAGGAAATGTCAGTGCTATATAAATAATAATATGGCAGGGAATTAGACTATGACTATGGTAGGATTAGAATGTGAGCTCCTCTGAGGACAGTCAGTGACATGACTATGTACTCTGTACAGTGCTGCAGGAGATGTCAATGCTATGTAAATACATAATAATAATATGGTAGGACATTAGACTAGGACTATGGTAGGATTAGATTGTGAGCTCCTCTGAAGACAGTGACAGGACTATGTACCCTGTAAAGTGAAGAGAGAACTAGATAGAGGAAAATACAGAGAATGTAGTGGAAACAGAGGAGGGAAAGGGACATTCCTTACCAGGATTGCAGCCTGACATGCTGGGAAGGACAGACAAGTAAACAATCAGCAGAACCCCCATTTACCTTCCATCCCATTAGTGTAGGTATCTATATTGCAGCTATCTGACTCTTATCTATTCTTGCTAATTACTTGCCTGTGACAGGCAAGCTTCTTCCAGTATTTTCCACTGATAGCAGCTCTGGCTCTGTAATGCTTGAATCTCCCGGGGAAGCTGTGTGTGTGACAAGCAGCCTGGAGAGGAAGGGGGCGTGGCTGCAGAACACAGTCCTGTACAGGGGAGAGAGAGGAGGGGAAGGACTCGGAGTGACAGGCTGCAGGCATAGACATCACTGTCTGACTGTCTGTGAGCAGCCTCAGCCTGCAGTGTTATCACCTCCCACTGCCTCCCATTCTCTACTGCCTGAAACGGATGTCTGTGACAGCCTGCAACTATGTGCAGCAAATTCTGAAGCAGGGCTGCCACGGATCAGTTCGGGTCTGGCTGACTGCACAGGCCCCTCCGAGGGTGCGGGGCCTCTTCAGGTGCGGGGCCTGGGGCAATTGCCCCACTTGCCCCCCCCCCCCCCAAAGGCCGGCTCTGTCCTCAGCAGAGCAGAGAAGGAGCAGGGAGATACAGAGAGGATGGAGGAGAGGGGCTCACTGTCAGACTGGAGTCATCTGAAGAGGTCTGGGGGACAGGCAGGCAGTGTGGCTGCATTATGAGGTGGGGCACATGCTTCAAAAGAACCCGAAGTGTGCTTAAACCAAAAACCTACCCACCCCCTGTAAAACCCTAAATATAGCTGATATCAAGCACCCCCATCTGAAAGAGAGCTGTGGTATTTTCCAGAGGATGAGATATTGTCTCATAGTCCAGCTCTGTGGCCTAATTGCACAAGATAACTTCTTGAGGAGAGGAGGAATCTTGTGCGAGTAGGGAGTGCTGCAGGTGCAGAGCTAGGTAAGAAAACATCCCAGACCGTGTTAGTCCTGAGACTCCCTGCAAAATACTTTTTGATTTGATTTTTTTTTGTTTTTTTTTCAAAGTCCCATTAACTCACATAAAAATCATGGCAACATCGCCACATTCACTATTTTTTTAGGAAATCACGAGCATTATGATTTTGCAGGAATTTTACCACAATTTTTATTCAAGTCAAAGGGAGCATTTAAAAAAAATGCAAATGCAGCGCTGACAGAGCAAGAAGCACTCTGCAGTATGTCACAGGCCTGAAAGTGGTATGAAACTCAGCATTTGTATTTGCTCTAAAAGATTGACGGCATAAAATCTACAAAAAAATGTTGTGACAGAATAGCAATCAAACAGTTAAACACAGCACTTGCTTCTTCAGCAGAAAGCTTGTTGCCGCATTCAAAGAGGTGAGAACATTATCTTTTATTTGGAAACCTAAAGTAAAAAAAATGCCCATTTACTTACCTGGGCTTCTTCCAGCCACCTGAATGCTTTCCGGTCCCTCGCTGTCATCCCACACTCCACCGGCTGAGCGTGAGATGACGGCAAGGGACCAGGAAGTCTTCAGGGGGCTGTAAGAAGCCTCAGGTATGTAAATTACATGTTTATGTTTTTATTTTTACTTCAGATTCACTTTAAAGAGGAATTTTAACACAGAATTGAACTTTATTCCTGACACCACCTTTCCCATGAGAAATTTTTACCTGTGATGTCAGGTCCATAGTTATTACAGTTTTCCTGTCCGTGAACCTCAATGCATTGTGAGAAATAATGGCTGTTTCCAACTGCCAAACAAGCAGTATTCTACATAAACACACACACACACATACATGCTCACACGCACGCATGCAAGCAAGCATACATTTATGCATGCATGCATGCATGCATACATACATACATAAGAAAACACCCAATGCAACAGTGGCAGTTGGTGTTTTTTTTTTTTTTACTTGTCCGCCAGTAGTAAAGATGATGATGTGCAGGCTCATTGTAGATCAAACAACATGACAAAAATGTATCAATCTTTCTTGAGCTATCTTTTATTTTTTAACTTCTCGCTATGGAACGTATTGATATCCCCACCCTACTATTATTCTGTAAAGTTCCTCTTTAACCACTTGACCACTGGGGGGGGGTTTCCTCTTTGGTCGCATTCACAGTGCCACGTTGCGGAGCTGCGTTTTAAAGTCTTATAACACAGCTTACCGCACTGCAATGATAATCCTATGGGCCGTTCACAGTGCAACCTTAGCGTCGCGTTGAAAATTTTGCGTTGTGGTAACTCACTGCTTACAGTGCGTTACCTCTTAACGCAGACACGTTGCGACTTTAACCTTGCATTAAAACGCAACATCCCACTGTGCTTATGCCCTTTAGGACCAGAGCAATTTTCACCTTTCAGTTCCTTCCTTTCTTTCACCAAACTTAATCACTACTAATTCCAATGAAATTATCTATATCTTGTTATGTTTGCTACCAATTAGGCTTTATTTGGGTGGTACATTATGCTGATAATTATTTTATTGTAAATGCATTTTAATGGGAATAATAAGAAAAAAAATGAAAACATTCATTATTGCTTAGTTTTCTGCCATTATAGTTTTAAAATAAAATGTTCTACTGTGTATAAAAGCCACACATTTTAATTGCCCATTTGTCCCAGTTATTGAACGTTTAAAATATTTCCCTAGTACAATGTACTGCACCAATATTTTATTTGGAACTAAAGGTGCATTTTTTCAGTTTTGCATCCGTCACTAATTAGTCTTATAATTTAAAAATTAACAGTAATATATCCTCTTGACATACATATTAAAAAAGTTCAGTCCCTAAAGATAACTAATTGTGTATTTATTTATTTTTTGTCTTTTTTAATGCTAACAAATGTGGGTACTATAGGAGAGTGTGGGTCTTTTTATTAAACTAAATGTATGTAGGTGTAATTTTACTATTTGGTCACAAGATGTCCTCACACATTATTTCCTATTAGCGTACTATAAGTACACGAATGGGAAGTAATTCGTGGACATGTTATTCCATAGTTACAATGATGCAGCCATCTCATTGATGCCGTGATCATTGACACGGAGACTTAGATCAATAAATGGGAACTGGCTGCATTCCCATTCGATGAGCTCCCCGCTAACGGATGGCAGTGAGTACCCGAGCGGGAGTGCTCTCGGGAGATGATGATCTATGTCCCTGGGACTTCAGATAAAGTCCTGCGGGACGTACAGTAGATATAATGCAGCGAATGACGTAAGTAATGTAACACCCCTTCCAAATGAAGAAATGTAACTTTCCACCTAACCTTTATACAGCAATAGAAGTCAGTTGGAAATTGCACACCTTCCTAGTACTGTGCTTAATTTTTGCTCCAAAACCTGTGTTAGGGTTTCAGGGGGTGCCTTATTTTTCCATGAACAACGATCTACATTTAATCTTGAACAAAAATCAATGTTTATTTCAATATAGTGCTATCATCACTAGTAATGGGCCGAACCTCCGATTTTCGGTTCACAAACTCGGTTCGCGAACCTCCGCGGAAGGTTCGGTTCGCACGAACTTTCGCGAACCGCAATAGACTTCAATGGGGAGGCGAACTTAACATTTTAGAAAAATTTCTACCGGCTGGAAAAATAATAGAAAACATGTTTCAAGGGTTCTAATACCTGGAGGAAGACATGATTGAGTGAAATACACATCAAAAGTCCTAGGCAAAAATCTACATTTCACATAAACCCCTATTTTAAGGTCACAAATTTCATTCAATGTTCAATTACAGGCCTACACTGCTTTACAACATCAGGCAGTGTATCCCTTCCTCTCTCTCTCCCTCACTCCTCCCTCTCTCCCTCTCCTCCCTCACTCACTCCTCCCGGAGGGAGGAGGGTCTCATCTTCCAGGGAATTGTAGAGTTTCAAAAGCCAGCTTATATACCTTGGCCGGGAATTGAACCCAGGTCTTGGCCGGAAATTGAACCCAGGTCTGAGTGCTTGGTAGATAGCTCTCTTAACCGCTATACCACCACCAACACTAAATGCTGAAGGCAGCCTAGCATGTACCAGTATGATATATCCTAGAGAAAAATGAGCTTGCTCAAATATTTGGTTTGCTTTCAAAAGCCAGCTTACACATACCTTGGCCGGGAATTAAACCCAGGTCTGAGTGCATGGTAGATAGCTCTCTTAACCGCTATACTACTACATGCTGAAGCCAGCCTAGCATGTACCATTGTGATATACCCAAGAGAAAAATGAGCTTTCTCTCTCTCTCTCTCTCTCTCTCTCTCTCTCTCTCTCTCTCTCTCTCTCTCTCTCTCTCTCTCTCTCTCTCTCTCTAGGACTTGATGGTTTTAAGCTGAAAATTCACTTCAATGGCATCAACGGATACCAGCAGCATTTCACAGGCAATTTCGAAATTCTGCCGTATTGAAAAAGCAATTCCGTTCCGACCAAACGGAATGGAATTACCAATTTCCGCCCAAAATTGCGGAAAATACAATTCCGCGGAAAGCGGTGACCATCCCTGCTAGAGAGAGAGAGAGAGAGAGATAGATGAATCTACATGGCTATCTGGGGTTCTCTTCGGACAACTGTTGAACACAAAAGGCAAGGCCATGCCTGGGTGGGGTTGAACCACCAACCTTTTAGTTAACAGCCAAACACGCTAACCAATTGTGCCACAGAGACTGTGTACCACAAAGACTATTCACGCAGTTGCTGTTGAATGATTTTATGGGGATGTATGTGTGTCTTTTGGAGGAAGTAAGTTTGCTCCAAGAAGTTTCAGCATGTAACGTTGGTGGTATAATGGTTAGGATAGCAGCCTACAGAGCGGTATGCCTGGGTTCTATTCCTGGCCAATGTGAGTTGGCTTTTGACATACTACACATCCTTAAGCAAGCTAATTTTTCTCTAGGATAGATCATAATAGTGGTATAGCGGTTAAGAGAGAGAGCTATCTACCTCGCACTCAGACCTGGGTTCAATTCCCGGCCAAGGTATGTAAGCTGGCTTTCGAAAGCCTACAAATCTTTAAGCAAGCTCATTTTTCTCTTGGATATATCATAATGGTACATGCTAGGCTGGTTTCAGAATGTAGTGTTGGTGGTGGTATAGCGGTTAAGAGAGCTATCTACCACGCACTCAGACCTGGGTTCAATTGCCGGCCAAGGTATATAAGCTGGCTTTTGAAATTCTACAATTCCCTGGAAGATGAGACCCTCCTCCCGGGAGGAGGGCGTGAGGGAGGAGGGAGGGAGTGAGGGTGGAAGGAGGGAGTGAGATTAGGAACAAGCCTATAAGAGCCTAACTAAACTCTCTCTAGCAGAGTCTGTCAGCAGCTGTCCCTTAACTAATTAGTGTAGGCAGACTAGTGAGTAAAATGGCACAAGGACCTTGCCTTTTATAAGGGGGGTAGGGCTCTAGGAGTGAGTGCAGTCTGATTGGCAACAATGTGCCTGCTGACTGTGATGTAGAGGGTCAAAGTTCTGCTCAATAGAGCATTATGGGGAGAATCGAACTTCCGGGAAAGTTCGCCTTCGCAGGCGAATGCGAACCACCCGAAGTTCGCCTGGAACCATTCGCCGGCGAACCGTTCGGCCCATCTCTAATCATCACATTCTAAAATATCATAAGAACTCTTCAAAAACCTTTATTCCATTATGAATTTCTTGTTTATTTTATTTTTCCATGTACAACAATCTACATTTACAGGGAGCCCCATACTTTAACAAATCTAATGGTGCCCATACATGGTACAATTTTTTTCATCCAATCTTACCATTTCTATGTAATATAAGGGAACTGCCTAAATTATCATTTCAGTATATTCACTTAATTTACCCTTATACTACATAGAAATAGTAAGATTGGATGAAAAAAAATGTGTACCATGTATGGGCACCATTAGGCTCCTTTGAAACTATAAAAATTGTGTTGATGCCATGCAATCTCAACGCTATGCAGCTGTAAATTGGCATTGTGTGATATCACTGCAATGTGGCCATACAGTGAGGCACACAGTACAATGAAAGTATGCTTCAATGCTTCTGTAAGCATGCATGTTACCCTGGAAATGCACTGCATGCTGTGCATTATCCTGACGGGGGTGCTGTGAATGTATCATAGATATAATATTATTATTATTGATTTATAAAGCGCCAACCTATTCCGTGGTGCTGTACAAAGTAAGAAACAAACATGGGGTACATAATACAGACAATGGTCTACACTAATATACAAGATACATAATTAGTGACAAAATACAAAAAATGATACAGCAAACAGAATACAAAATACAGAAGTGGTAATGACAGTGATAAAAATAACATGATGAATAAAATGTATAATGATTTCCAAGACACAAAAGGGGGAGAGAGCCCTGCCCTTGCGGGCTTACAATCTAAAGGGAATGGGGGGAAACAAGAGGAAGGGTAGTATACGATAAAATATATAAAGGCAGTGTGTTTTCAGATACCTAGTAGGAGTGCAATTTGGTCTTAAGTTAGGACAAAGGGAAGTGGCTTAAGGTAGCGCATATGCAAATTTGTTTTTAGAGAGCGTTTAAAAGTAACAAAGGTTGGCGACTGATGGATATGTTGTGGGAGGGGATTCCAGAGAAGAGGTGAAGCGCGTGCAAAATCTTGTAAGTGTGAATGTAAGGAGGTGATTCTAGAGGAGGACAACAGAAGATCGTGTGCAGATCTGAGATTGCGATTGGGTTTGTATCTGGAAATTAGTGAGGAGATGTACAGGGGAGAGAGATTGTTGAGAGCTTTGTAGTTTAGGGTTAGGAGTTTGAACTGGATCCTCTGGTTAATTGGCAGCCAGTGAAGAGCTTGACAGAGAGGGTCAGCAGAAGAAGATCGAGAAGAGAGATGAATGAGACGAGCAGCTGAGTTCAGAACTGACTGGAGCGGGGCCATCATCATCATTGATGCGTTAATGCTGCTACAGACTGTGTTGAAAGTAGCATTATTGTATCAGGTTTTATAGGCAGCACATTGGCATAGCGATTAGCAAAAGTGCCTTGCAGCCCTGGGTCCCCGGTTTAAATCCAATCAGGACTCCATCTGCACGAAGTTTGTATGTATGTTCTCCCCATGTCTGGGTGGGTTTCCTCCAAGCACTCTGTTTTCTCCTGTATCTCAAAAAACATACAGGTAAGTTAAGTGGCTTCACCTGAAATTTGCTCTAGACTACGATACATACACTACACGATACAGACATATGACTATGGTAAAGACTAGAATTTAGTCACTAGATTGTGAGCCCCTCTGTGGGACAGTTAAGTGACAAGACAATATACCCTGTACTGCGCTGCAGAACATGTTTGCGCTATATAAATACTAAATAATAATGATAGCGTCCTTTTTTTAGGGTGGGGGGTGGTTGTCTGATTTCCTTGCCCCAGCGGTCTGTCAATCTTGCTGCATTCTAATGTGATTTGATTTTACTTTTTTTTTTTTTCATGGACATGACTATAATCGGGTGACATGGTCATTGCTCTGTGGGGAGAAAGGTTGTCATGGTGGCTCCTTTTATTGTGTGTGTGTGTGTGTGTGTGTGTGTGTGTGTGTGTGTGTGTGTGTGTGTGTGTGTGTGTGTGTGTGTGTGGATTATGATGGCTACATTAAAATTGTGGAGGGTCATGATGACTAAGAGGCCATGATTTGTAATTGCCCAACAAATTTGCAGTGACTGGAACTATAATATTAATTTGTGTCAAAATGTTAGTTTTGGCAGCACTGTTCCCATACACCTAATACCATTATTATTAATTATTCAAACTGTTGTTTTTTCAATAGTAAGAAAATGAATATTGAAACAAGTACAAGAACAGAGATAATCCCTGACATAGGGCATTTCTTTCTTTTCTTTTTTTTTTCTTTCTTTACCTCATTATCTCATGGTTTTTCCTCATTTGCGCTCAGTTCTTTTCAAAAGACCACATTATTTCCAATCCTATTCACTTGTCAAAAATGATTTGGGTTCTTGTTATTTTATGAACACTACAGCTCACAGCTCACACCCTGTCTGGAGGCCCCATTTCGTTTTGAACAGTTCTTCTTCATCACAGTTTAAAAATTCACCTCTAGCAACCTTCTGTCTAATCATGCCCCATCCACCTTCTCTGGACATGTGGAATAAAGCTGTCAAGCTCATGTCCAACCACAAGAGCTCTTGACCAATTAGCAGCTTCCCCAAACAGCAGGAATTTTAATTAGGAGACCACTCAATTATATCAATGAACAGCCTTTGCCCTCAGTCTCCTTATTCTCCTTTTCCCACCTCAGTTATTCCATGTACTGCTGGGTGCTCGTATATATGAATTGTTCAGCTCCTTTCAAAAGGTGTTGGCAGAAGAAGAGGGGCTCTTTTGGAAATCGTTTCAGCCTATTTTTGCCCTTTATATGAACTACTGCTTGCTGAGCTTCTGGCTTCCCTGGATTATTGTTCAGATGTTTTGTTTAGAACTTTGAATTTATTTAATACTGTTTTTAAAACAACATTATTAATTAAAAGACCTCACAAAACGGTGCAAAGATTTTCGCACGTGCTCATTAAACTGGTGCTTTTTGCGAAATTTCATAGACACTTTGAAAACATTGTTAGCTCCAATGTGTGAGATTTGATTACCGCAGTGGATTTTTATTGGCTGCTAAAGAGAAACGGTAAAGTTTGATGTAAGTCAACATGCTGCCATGGTAGAGGCATCTGTAGATGATAAAGAAAAAACTGACAGATCTGGGCCCAATGCTGAGGCTCAACTTTTTCATCTGTATTCCAAACCATCAAAGAACGTATTAGAACCTACTTATTTCAGCTTGTGATATCTTATTCAACCGCAAGCTTGCACATGGTTTCAGGTAATGAGGCCCTTTTAAAGCTGTCTATTGTCATGCATACTATGCTATGTATGCATCTTTAGTAGTTCATACCCCACCATGGGTGAAGCAGGTGGTTCCAGGCAGCAAATGGAGCTTAGCGCAGACTTTCCAAGCAAAGCATTATTGTGTGTAGCTGGAAGCTGAGTGAGCACCATAACATAGCACTGAACAGATTTTCACTCTTCCAGCAACTACTGTCTTCTCTATTAGTACTCTTATTAGCACTGCTGTAGCAGTAATGTTGTACTGTGCGGGGAGCACAAAGGTAATTTGGGGTTTTGGACATCGCTGGACCACAAATTACATCTCCCTCCGTGTTGCAATGAAACTGAGGGGGAATAGTATTTTACACCACCAAGGATTTAAAGTGGGTTGGAAGTCCATTTTAAGTGAAAAAAATAAAAAAAAATTCATTCAATAGGAAATTACTTGTTTGGACTAACTTTCCCATTGATTTTAGTGTTCACTGGCAGAATTTAGTAAAAAAGTGATATGAAAAAAGAAACATTTTTATGCTGGTTTCCATCTTGACTGCTTCTCTGTGATGCCAAACGTGACATCACTTCTGCCCTTTTCAACCCAGCCCAGTTTTTTATTTTCCCCTCCCTGCTGTCCCTCCCACAGCACACATCACCTTAACAAGCCTCGTTTACATTAGGCAGCGCGTATGGCTGTGCGTTCGGTACGCAAGCGCAACCGATCGCAAGTATGAACATCAGACATGCTCTCTATGCACTTCTGATGTTCTTGCTGATCGCATACTATACACACTGCTGAAATGCGCACATCCATACTGTGGATGAGGCATAAAGGCCCTTTTCCACTACCAAGTGCTATAGCAAGCGCAAATCACCTGCGCTTGCGATCGTGCAAGCTGCTTTTACCACTGTCCACGTTGCGTTGTACTGCCGCCGGAAATGTAATGCCATTGCAATGAGAATTACGACGCCCAGCGATCGCAATTCATGAAAAAAACAGTCGCAAATAAAGCATCGTAGTGGAAAAGTAGTATTGTCCAGTTCGTGAATGATTGGTTCATTTGAACTGGTTCTTCCTTGTGAGCTGAGTGATATGATTCATCACACTGAAAGATTCATTTGTAACAGTTCAGTGAATGAAACAGGAACTGCAGCTGCTGAGCTGTAAGGAGTGAGAGAAGGAACGCCTCCCAGCTCACTCAGGGATCAGGTTACAGCAACAGACTCAATGATTCAAAGAACTGATTTGAATGAACCGGTTCATTGAAAAGATCCAGACTTCAATCACTACACTGCTAGACTTTCAAACAGCAAAGGAGGGGAGGAAGAGGGGAAAAAAACTTCCTCACAATCCAGCAGGCTTGCCCACAACCTCCCAGTCCAGTGACTCGGCAACGGCACAGGCATGGGTGAGTTGGGGGGGGGGGGGGGAGGAATATTCGTACCACTATTTAAAAAATTAAAGAGGTATACATCGTATTTAAGCGGCAGCAGGGTGAGCCATCATTTAAGTACACACCATGGGCCCCCTTTTAGATAAAGTCCTGCTCCACCCACCAGTATTGGAGTAACACCTGTGCCACCCTGATATCAGTAGCACTGCTGGATACTCTTGCCTTGCAGAACATTTACGCATAAGTCAAGAAACGTGTTTTTCCCTCTCATGTATTACCTATACATTTCATCCAAGAACAGGGAAAGGGGCTCACATTGTTAATTTACTGTATCCAGTTTGGAAGTATTTTAATTCTTGAAAAGGCTGTAAATGTTTCCTCCTGTAGTGGAATATTATATTTACTAGCATTCTAAAGTGTTCATCTAATAGACTGTTGAACATCGACCAGATTTTAGAATAAATTGGTGTGTGTTTTTAACAACTTTGCATCCAGATCTAGTTTCCCTCTATGTACCAGAGAAGTTTTGACATTTTTGCCATATCCCTATTTAATCAGCAATAACTTTATCCTACTTTTGACACCTAAATGATACTTATATAATTTTGTTTTCAAGAGAAACCAGACTTTCATTTGGCGGTATTTTATTCCAAGAACAATTTTGTTTTCTATGCATTTTAATAAGGGGAAAAATAGGGGGAAAGAATGAAAAAATAAATTTTCTCAGTTTTTACCAATCCCAGTTTAAAAATAAAGAGCTACTGTAGAAAAAAAAGCACATTTTATTTGGCTATTTCTTCTGTTTTTCATAAAGTTTAAATTATGTTCCTAGCACAATTTATGGTGATGAGATTTGTTTTTGAAATAAAGGTGGCTTTTTACTATAGTGTGTACTTTTCCTTTAGAACTGAGAAAACATAAATAGCTATATGAGCCCCCAGCATAGTCAGATTTGTCCCCATTAAAAGGCCCCCAGTTTAGCTAGCCAGATGGGCCCCCTATAGGTAGCTAGCTGTGCCCCCAGTATTAGGTCGTCTGTCCAGTATAGTCAGCTGTGCCATCAGTATTAGGTTTCCCCAATATAGATAGCCAGATGTGCCTCCAGTACTACCGCCTATTACATAGCCAGATGTGTCATTATTAGCTCCCCTAGTATAGCCAGATGTGTCCCCCAGTATAAGGTACACCCCCAGCATAATCAAATGTGCCTACTAGTCACCCCTCCTCCAGTGTGCCCCCTTGTATTAGGAAGCCTCCCTTACCCCGATCTGTAAGAAAAGCCTGTAAATAAAAGCATGACTCACCTTCCTGGATCTAGTGGCGATGGTACACCGGGTCCCAGCTTAATGTCGTCAAGCCAGGACCCGGTGTACACGGCAGTACAGAGCTGACTGCAGAGTGGCAAACATTGGTTCCTGCAGCACTATCGGTACTAGATCCAGGAAGGTGAGTCATGCTTTTATTTACAGGTTTTTATTAGCAGTTTGGGGCACGGAGCAGGGAGGAATGATCACTGCTAATGGGCAAAGCATTGATCATTCCTCCGTGGGGGGGTTCACTAATTGGCTATGGGAACTGCAGTTCCCTTAGACCAATTAGTTAGTGTAGAAGCAGGCTGTGACAGGCGCTTGCCCGGGATCCCGCCCGATCACCCACAGCACTGCTTCTACAAAAAATGGTATATCTACGACCTTGTGGCTTGGGAGTCACAGAGGACGTAGATATACTGTAGTCGTGAAAAAAGTGGTTAAAGGATTCCTTAGCCCTTGTAAAGATTAAAAAATGGGGAAGTAGGCATCTGTAGAAGTCTCTCCTCATGCCCACCTCTCCCCCATGTTTTCCTCTGTCTCCCTCCATTAATGCCTAATGGTACTTCCCGGTCGGGAGGTTTGGTGCGCACTGCGCAGGCACTGCCCAGCGACGCGCATCTTTGACAGTGCTCCTGCGGCTGGGAAGGCTCTGTGCATGCACACTACATCATAACTGGGTAGTGTATATGTGCAGAGTGCTCCCGGCTGCATGATCAATGATGTGCAGTGCCTGCGCGGTGTGCACCGACCCTCCTGACCAGGAAGTAGCTTCGGGGTGGGGGGAGGTGGGTGCATCAGCTAAGGGGGACTTGGGGAGCAATGAGCCTACTACACATGCCTGCTCCTCCCGTTTTTTTTTTTTTTATTATTTTTTTTATTGTTACAAGGGCTAAGTAATCTTTTAAGAATATTGCTGGGAAGATGCATTGTATAGTGTACTGCTTTGGAATTGTTCACATTTATCTGTATGAGAGCACATACAACACAAAAATGTTACTACATTGTAATCTAGAAGAATGCACATAAACATAAACAATATAATAGTGGATGCCATACAAGACTACAAAAGCAAAAGAAAAACTGCCCACTCTGCCATGACCTGGGCATATAATTAATGTATTGATGGTCTGCTGGTCAGGGGTTCAGGCACAAGGTTTTTATACTTATGTGCTTGAGATTTAAATTGTGCTCTGTTGCATGTATTGTGTGTTTGTAGCTGCCAGCATGTCAAATTGTAAATGTCATAATTTGTATGCATAATTCCACTGCCACACGTTTCTAAGTAAAGCTTTAGTTTAATTTTTTTGTGTACTTATCAGAAATTGTCACAAGGAGGCAGTACGCCATTACCTTGTCAAGGCTCTCACTGTAGTAAAAGTTAAGCTCATAAAATGGAGAAAAATACAAGTGACATTTAAGTCAAGTGAAGCTGATGTAAATTAACCTACAGCTTCTAAACCCATATGGTAGGTTCATAAGATAGTGTTCACCCTTAAATGAGTTTATTATTTTCCCAAAGTATAGTACACTGCATAAATATTTGTTTAGTGGATTTCATTTTGCAGAAGTTTTTAAAAGTGCACAGATTTGAACAAAACATTACGCCAGGCTTGTGGTGATGTGAAGTATAGTGTGGATTTGTCAGTTGTGCACTGAAGTTTAACAATATCCGCCAAGGTAATCTTGGACCAGCTGAATATACTCTTTGGAATGAATTACAGATTCTAATTATTCCATCTACCTTGATCACAGATTGAGTCCTAACCTATAAATGTACTATTGCATAATACACAGTAATGAATTCCTGAATACTTACCGGTAAGTAGGTTTGCCCAGGGTTTTTCCTCTCAGTCTATAAGTACCCCCAAACAGTGCATACATTGCAGAAAACCACAAAAACTCACAGGTCTTGTAATTTGTGTCTCAGCAGAGCTCAATAACTACTGTATATTCCTGCGTATAAGACTACTTTTTAACCCTTGAAAATCTTCTGAAAAGTTGGGGGTCGTCTTATACGCAAGGTATCATTGATGCTGGGTGATACCCCCTATCCTGTTACCGTCTCTCAGATCTTGCTGCTGAGGACTGTAGTGAAGCGGCGCAGGTGCATATGTGCGAGATCTGAGAGGCAGAGAGGGAGGTAAATAGGATACAAGGGTGGGCCAGAGGGGTGATAGAGGCATATTTTATGGGCACAGCACGATCTATTCTTCCATATTGCTCTGATAAACAGGTGACATGGGAGACCAGGGTTCGATCCTGGCTAGGGCCAGTACCTATTCAGTAAGGAGTTCAAGGCAAGACTCCCTAACACTGCAGGGTGGCCTCCTGAGCGCGTCCCAGTGGCTGCAGCTCTTGAGCGCTTTGAGTCCAACAGGAGAAAAGCGCTATACAAATGTTCGGATTATTATTATTAGACAAGGAGAGCTGACCAATCCAACCAGTTAATTGACTATATACTGTTATATACATACAGTACAGCACCAGTATATGATTTCTTTTTTAATTTGGTGTGCGTTGAAAGAGGGGTAGTCTTATACAATGAGTATATCACAAACTCTATATTTTAACTGAAAAAGTTGGGGGGTCGTCTTATACACCCAGTCGTCCTATACGTACCTCTGTGGATTTTTCACAAAATATGCACCGTTGGGGGTACTTGAGGACTGAGTTGAGAAATCCTGGGTTAGCTTACACAATATAATTAAAAGCAACCATTTCAGGTAAAGTTTTTATACGCTTTTAGTAGAACATTATTTTAAATGAAATAGAAAAAGGTTTGTAAAATCTTCTTCCCCCCAAAAAAAATAAATAAAAGAAAGTCAGACTTACAGGCTTTTTTCTTCTCAGATCAACCTCAACATTAATTATGCAAATAATATAACGTGTGACTTGATCTGCCGCTCTCTGGAAAGGACAACTATATTTCACTATTATGAATTCTGTAGTGGAAAAATAGTTATTTTCATAATCTATGTAAATTGGCCACTGGTGAAATTTTCATGTAACCAACAAAAATAACCTGGTCTCAGAGCAGAGGCAGAAAGCTCATATAGTAGTCTAATCTTTCTGTAAAATAAACAAATGTGTAAGCCTCTAAGTACATGCAGAAGGCCTTTGGAAAGGGTTTCCTAAACAAATGATCATTGTCTAAGGCTGCTTTTACACTTGGTGTGGTGTGATCTTTAAAAGAGCGCACCACACCCATTGTAAGTATGCCTCACTTCTGGGTTACCGCTTAAGTTGGTCGGTAATGCATTGCATGCAGTGTGTTACCACACTGGGACCTGCTGCACCACATTCATTGTGACAATCCCATATCACTATCACTGCTTCTGCGATTGGATGCAGCAAATTAATGTGATGCACTACATGACAACGCACAAAGTGTATAAGGGGCCTCATAGAAGAACTGAATGCCTCTTGGAGTTGTTCTGTGTAAAGAATTATGCAGGCCTCAGAACAGTGGCTGCAGGCTCTTCAGATCATCTATTTTAATTTTTTCCACATTAAATATGATGCCTCAGAGGACTGACAAAATATTTTTGTTGTTGTAGGGGAGGGTGTTCTGCTGCTACTCTGTGGCATGTTTAACCACTTATGCCGCCTGCGGCAGTATAGCTATACCCTGCAAGACTTCAGTTTTTCACACAAGGGCAGTAGATATACACCTCCCACCATGATCCCAGTTGTGCGCGCACCTGAATGCATTCTCGCCGCTGACCGTTAGTACTAAGTGCCCGTGATCAATGATCAGCGGCATCAGTGAGATGCCGTGATCACTGCCAAAAAGAAAGTAAACACATACACACATAACTTCCTGTTAGCGTACTGACAGTAAACGCAGAAATATAAAGTGGGGTGACATCTATTGGCCAAAAAGTAAAAATTCACCCTACATACATTAAATTACACAATACATACATTCCCATTAAAATTAACCCCTTAACTCCCCCACTCTCCCATAGTTACCCCCCAAAAATTGTTGATATATGTACTGATATATGACCTTTAAAAAAATACATAAATAGTTACCTTAACTTTAATATGTATATCATGGGGGTATATTACTATTATTTTTGCAAGTAAGCGCTTGTAATTAGTGACGGATGCAAAACTGAAAAAAAATACTCCTTTATTTCCAAGTAAAATATTGTCACCATACATTGTACTAGGGACATAATTTAAATGGGCAAATAAACTGTGGGTTTAATTACAGTAGCATGTAATATTTTAAAACAATCGTGGCTGAAAACTGGGAAATAATTATTTTTTCCCATTTTTTTTCCTTACTATTCCCGGTAAAATGTATTTAGAATAAAATAAGTATTGGCAAAATGTACCACCTAAAGAAAGCCTAATTGGTGGTGAAAAAAGCAAGATATAGATCATTTGTTGTAATAAGTAGTGA
Source organism: Hyperolius riggenbachi (assembly GCF_040937935.1). Lineage (NCBI taxonomy): Eukaryota > Metazoa > Chordata > Amphibia > Anura > Hyperoliidae > Hyperolius > Hyperolius riggenbachi. Next base: position 137,674,116 of record NC_090655.1, on the reverse strand, counting down.
TAAAGTTATTGGCCAATGAATGGGAGGAGCGTTGACAGGTGAAAATTGCTCTGGTCCAGAAGGGGGAAAATCCTTAGTAGGGAAGTGATTAAGAAAGAAGACTCTTGAAATGGTCAAGTCTTTGAAAGTCCTTTTTTTTTTAATTCTGAACTGGGGTGTTAATAACAAATTATTATTAGAGTGCAGACAGAGAGCCCTTGGAGGGGTAGTCTTAACAAATGGTCTGCATGAGGTCAGACCTCTTGCATGAGTGTTTTATTATAAAATGTCTTAACCTCCTTGCTGGTTATCCCGAGCTCAGCTCGGGGTAACCTGCGTAGGAGGATTTCTCAGGCCCCGCTGGGCCGAATTTTAATTTTTTTTCCCCTACACGCAGCTAGCACTTTGCTAGCTGCATGTGGTACGCGATCGCCACTGCCGATTCGCCGCTACCCACCGCGCTGAGACGTACCCCCCCCCCCCCCCCAGACCCCTGCGCAGCCTGGCCAATCAGTGCCAGGCAGCGCTGAGGGATGGATCGGGATTCCCTCTGACGTCCCGACGTCCATGACGGTGACGTCATCCCGCCCTGTCGCCATGGCAACCGGGGAAGCCCAGCAGGAAATCCCGTTCTATACAGGATTTCCTGCTTACTCTGATCGCCGGAGGCGATCGGAGTGGGTGGGGGGATGCCGCTGCTCAGCGGCTATCATGTATCGAGCCCTGAGCTCGCTACATGATTTAAAAAAAAAAAAGTGCTCTGCTGCTCCCTTGCCATGGGAATTGGACCGGCAAGGGGGTTAAAGGACCACTATGGCGAAAATTTTGAAAATTTTAAAATAAATGTAAACACATAAATAAGAAGCAAGTTTCTTCCAGAATAAAATTACTTTTCTCCTATGTTGCTGTCACTAGTAGTAGAAATACGACAGAACTGACAGGTTTTGGATAGTCCATCTCTTCATAGGGGATTCTCAGCATGGCCTTTATTCTTTATAAAGAGTAAGACACTTGAAATAGATTTATACAAAGATGCTGGCCAGCCTCCCTGCTCACCATACACTTTTTTGGCAGTAGGACAGAGCAACTGACATTCACTAAGTGCTTTTGAAAAAAAAAAAAAAACCCTGAGAATCCCCATGAGGAGATGAGCTGGTCTAAAACCTTTCGGTTCTGTCAGATTTTACTACCTACTGTAAGTCACAGCAACATAGAAAATAATAATTTATGGCTCATTTTACTCTGGAAGAAATGTACTACTTATTTCTATGTTTACATGTACTTTAAATGTTATGATTTTGGCCATAGTGGTCTTTTAAAACATGAAACATTCAAAGTGTTTTGTTGAATACTGCACTAAAATGCTCAGCTCAGTCCGGCAGTAAACCATACACATAATATTCTACAGATTTGGTAAATTAATTCTTCTTTAGTAAACAATCACATTGATAGTTTAGAATGCATGTCTGCTTGCAGGGGCGTAACTACAAGGGAGCAGCTCCTGCGACTGCAGGGGGACCCAGAGTAGAGTTGTCACGAACCCGCAGATTTTTGTTCGCGAACTCGAACTTCCAAAAAAGTTAGCGAACCGGCGAATCAACGACTTCAATGGGCAGGTGAACTTTCAAAACTACAAACACTAATTCTGGCCACAAAAGTGTTGGTAAGATGTTTCAAGGGGTCTAACACCTGGAGGGGGGGCATGGTGGAGAGGGATACACACCAAAAATCCCGGGGAAAAATCTGGATTTGACGCACAGCAGGTTTATAATCCTGAAATCACATTGCATTCCTAAATTGGAGGCCTAAAGTGCTTGAAAACATCTTGCATGTGTAGACATGGAACAGGTAGTGTAAGTAGTGTAATGCTTCACACTGACAGACCAAACTCACTGTGTAACACACCGCAAACAGATGTCCGTGCTGGTGCACACGTTGCGAGAGTGCAGGTGATGGCGGCTTTCCACACCATATGGTCGGCCTGAGGTAGCTTAATGACAGAACAACATTGACTGTCCATCTGATTGAATTTGATCTGTCCACAATGAAGCAACGACCTTATTTTCTTGGGTGTGCCCCCCAACACACTCATATAGGTCATTGCTTCATTGTGATACACAAGCCCCTTCACCGCGGCAAGGTAATGATCACGAAGGGGAATTGACACATGTACATGCCTGTTGTTTTGCAGTAGGCGAACAGAGGCGCCAGCAGAATAAAAGTGGATAAAACCTTTAAAATTTGCTTGGAGGAAGTGGTAGCACTGAGGCGCTACACCTGCTATTGCTGGAAATCTGTTTTGTCCCCACGTTTATTGCCTGATGAAGCGGGCTCGGCCTGTGAAACGCGTTGCACTTTTGGTGTACTATATAATAAATGTGATTTCAGACAGTCTTTCGTGTCTGCTTTATGGAGGTAAGTCCACCACTTCCTCCAAGCAAATTTTAAAGGTTTTATCCGCCTTTATTCTGCTGGCGCCTCTGTTCTCCTACTGCAAAATCATGTCCATTCCCAGTGGAGGGGTGATGTACCCCTTTTTCTCATCTACAGAGAGTGACTTCTTAGCCCTGAGTGAGGACAGGTCTAATCTCCTCACCTGCTTATACAGTGGTTGCCTGTGTGGTAACCCACGTTTGTGAGTATATTCTTCTCACTGATTTACCTTACTTCGTTTATGTTTTAACATACTACACTATATTGGGCTCTCGGTTTCTCTACATTTTATATGCCTGTTGTTTTGTTGTTGCAGCCGCAGTGCAGGCAGAAATAAATTATACAGTGACTGGTATTACAATATAATGTGCAGCTGTCACACAGGTGCAGTTAACAGGTATGCACGGACTGGTATATAAAACAGTGCGCAGTCACACAGAGGTGCAGTGAACAGGTATGCAGTGGCTGGTATATAAAACTGCATGCTGTCACACACAGGTGCAGTGAAAGGTATACAGTGACTGGTATTACAGTACAATGTGCAGCTGTCACACACACAGGTGCAGTGGAAAGGTGGGCACAAAATGTGCTGGGACTGGCACAGTATAGCAATTAGCGAGGGCCAGCTGCGACAGACAGGGCTGTATATGCAGTGTCAGTGGGCCACACAAAAAAAAAAAAAAAAACACATCACAAGAACATTAGCTTTCAAAAGAGCTGTTTTGGTGGTGCTTTTCAGCAGCAAATATCAGCAAGGAGCAAGCTAACAGACCCCCTAACTATCGCTTTCCCTATCTCTCCAATGTCTCTCCTTTCTCTCACGAATACAGCAGCACACAGAGTGAGAACATGGCTGATACCTTATATGGGGGGGGGGGGGGGCTCCAGGAGGGAGTGCAGCCTGATTGGCTGCCATGTGTCTGCTGACTGTGATGTAGAGGGTCAAAGTTTAGCCCAATGATGTAGTATAGGGGGCGGGACGAACCACCACAAAGTTTGCGGTTCGCCTCGAACACGAACCCCGATGTTGGCGCGTATAAGTTTGCGTGAGAACGGTTCGGGACGACTCTAACACAGAGCTGTAAGGGGGCCCCAACTATTACTTCACTCCCTCAGATGAGGTGTTTTATGGTTACACTTGTCATGGGTGTTAATATTACAATGTCGGCTTTTGTTTTATGACTCTTGCAAGATGAGATGCCAGGCTGTACCAGGGGTAGGCAAGGTAAGGAGTGTGAGCATTGGGAGGCCCCATCAAAGTTTTGTTGGGGGGGCCCTATGATTTCTAGTTACGCCACTGTATGCATGTGTGTGTCCATGTTCTCTGCAGTCTTGCTCTAAACCACATATACATTATTAAGCAGAAATTATATATATTTTTTTAATAAACCTTTACATTGATATTTTATTTGGTGTCTGTGCAGGGCCAGCCACTGGGTATAGTGCCCGGAGTGCCCACCAACCCCCGGCCAATCAGAGCAATTGTGAGATGAGTGTACTGCAGCACTTAGGCTGGTTTCACAGTGGGACGTTACAGGCGCACGTTAGAGCAGCCTGTAGCGCACCCCACCGCACAGCAACGAAAAATCAATGGGCTGTTCACAGTGCCCACGTTGCGTTACACAGTAACGCTGCGCCATTACACAACGTACTGCATGCAGTACTTTGTAAGCGGCAGAGCCGCTTTAGACTGCTTGGACATGCGCAGTAATGTTGGGGAGGAGCGGAGAGCGGCCAAGCACATGGCTAATTAATATTCACTGCACTCAGTGACGTGCAGTGTTTACTTCCTGGAGCGGCCGCTCTGTGCGGCGATTGGCTGGGCGGGACCACGTGATGCCGCATGCGTCCAAGAGTGCGCATCACGGCATCACGGACGCCAGAGTGAGCTGCACAACGCGGCTCACTCCGACGTCCACACCAGAGAGCACCAGGCGTTGCGTTAGGAGCTAGTTATGCGACCATAACGTCCCCTAAAACGCAACGTCCTGGTGTGAAACCAGCCTTACTCTTGGTGACAGGATCTCGCCTCGGTCCCATTGCAACATTCTCTCTATAACTCTATTCTGTGGCGTAGCTGGAGAGAGTCATAGAGAAGACACACTGCAAAAGGGCTAAAGAGAAATCCCAGTGCCAAGAGGTGAGCAACTTCTGCCTGCAACACAATCTGCTCATGACTACTCTGCATATTAGGGGAAGGTGGCTACAGTGCCCAATCCTAGGAGCACATCTAGCTTGCTATAATGGGTTGGGGGGGAGGGGCTACCTAATACTGGAAGGATATCTGGCTAGCTATACTTTTGGGGTGCTACTTAATAGTGAGGACACTTCTGCTACATATACTTGGGAGGGTGCGCATTGAAATATCTGCCTCTGGAGATGGAGAGCCTTGTCCTGGTCCTTTCTGTGTGAATGTTCTGTTATGTGTACAGTATATTATGTCATGCAAATTTGCTAAATCATTTTCTTTAATATACATTCATATTTTAGAATGTGTGTTTCCAGCACTAAAATTGGTCCTGGACAGTGGACAATTAGTGTTGAGACGTGTTTGATGATCTCTAAACAGAGCTACAGGAAGAAAAAAAAAGTATGCATACAACAATAGCTAATTTTCATGTCTTAACTGAACTGATTTTCTTTGTTAATCACTTGCCTGTGTCATGATGGCTTGTCATGCATTATATTGAGACGTCTTAATGATGGTGTGATAAAACGCAGAAAAGCCGCCGCGTGTACTGCCGGCAAGGCGGCTGATTCCCCCGTCCAGCGCGGCGGTTTGCACGCAGCAGCGTGCGTCTGGTGTGGCTGGGCCTTTTAGTTCACACAGGCTGAGGAATGCGCGCTGAGAGGCAGAACCTTTATGACAAACAAGGAGGGATCAGCTGACCAGGTTGGTCAGCTGACCTCAAAGCAAGTGGCTATTGGTTGATCGCTGATGGGTGGCGCCGGAGAGCACCGCGCTATATATAGTCACTGCTGGTCAGTCTCAAGTGGTCTGCCGTTGCGATCACTACGTGGAAGCACTAAGACCTTAGTCAGATCCTACAGTGTGTTAGAACCAGGAGGACCTAGGAATTCACACTGAGCCAGATTACTTCTGTGTATTATTGTGTTATACTTCAGACTAGTTCCAGGGTGTTGAGACTACGGACCTCACACCCAAGATTAGGGACTCTGTGTTATCATTCTGTTATACTTCAGACTAGTTCCAGGGTGTCGAGACCACTGACCTCACACCCAAGACTAGGGACTCTGTGTTATCATTCTGTTATAATCCAGACTAGTTCCAGGGTGTCGAGACCACGGACCTCACACCCAAGTCTAGGAATACTCTGTACCATCATATTATACTCCAGACTAGTTCCAGGGTGTAGAGACCACGGACCTCACACCCAAGACTAGGCATTGTTGATATCTGTTATGACCTATTGCATTCCTGACTATCCCTCTGCTTTCTGATTCGGTACCTACGCATATCTGATTATCTGTTGCCAAACCCTGCCTGCCTTTGGATACCGAATCAGCCTTCTGTCTATGTACCTTGTCTGTCTGTGTGTTGCCGACCTGGCTTGCCCGACCTTGAGAGCTATCTATCTCTTTAAAAGATAGTCTCCAGACCTGCTAGTGACATCCACCTTCAGGTGTCACTCACTCACAGGTTCTTCCTACCTTCAGCCTGGGACTCCACCCCTTTGGAGGTCTCAGGCTGTTGGACGGTTTTTGCACTTCTCAGAAGGCAGTATCGCCCATACTGCCAGAGACCACCTGCTCCTCGGGTGGTCTTACTCAAAGTCATTACTGTTGCACCAAACACTCACATTATAAAGGTGTCCAGAGGTTAGTTATACTTAGATTATTGGTGATTCTGCAGATCATCAATAATCAGGTAAAATCTGTATTCTTGGTGATACTGCAGAAGATCACCAATAATCAGATTCTCTCTGTGTGCTGACACCGATCGTTACAGATGGTAGGTGCTACAGACAAGCTTTTTATGTGCTGTGCAGCCTCTCTATTAGCAGGTCTGTTCATTAGTTAGGCCTGATCTAATGTAGGGGCCCTCAGCATGATCAAATGTTCATCCTTTCATTAGAACCAAATTTCAGGAATGTATGCAAAGGGTAGACAGCTGGTAGTAGCACATATTCAATTACCAGCACAAAGATGGTTCTAAGTTAAACACTTCTGACAAACCGACCGAGTTGCATAAAACTGAAAGCTTTACTTTCAAATGAATTTTTGGATAAAAATTAAGGTAAAGCGAAACATGAACTAAAGGTAAAAATGTCTTAACACATCAAATAGTTTTAAATGTTTCACATCAGGTATCTTTGTTTCCTTTTGATTATCATATCTGTTTTATTACACTTTTCTATTTTAGGCAAGCTTAAGCTAATTTCCTCTGCTAAACTGAGCTCAAAGTTCCAGGCAGAGGTCACGGCAAAACCAAGAACTGCAAACTTTTGTGAGTACTTTCTAATGGATATCTTTCTCTGTTGTCATGTAGAGTAACCAAGAAGCTTGGGGTGACCCAAAACCATTAGGAAAGTATAGAGGACTAAGAGACCAAAAAACCCTCCTACAAAAAGCAATACTTAGTGTCACACACCCCCTAGTGGCCGGACTGCACAATGGATTCCAATCGGTTTCAGCACACAGACCATGCAATCTGTGGTCGCAATCGGTGTTTAGAAACCACTGGGATTTTGGCAGTAGGCCGACTAGAAGGGAGCTTGTGAGTTACAGTAATACAAATTACACACTATTTCAGGGTATAACTGCCACCACTCCTACAGAAGGGTAGGATACCTCTACACTGATACTAGTACCTGCAAATAAAAGGGTAAACACACTCTATTTTATCTAGCTATCAACAGTAGTAGCGATTCTTCAGAAGCTAGGGTTCTGTTTGTGCGGCTGAATAGCAGGGGTAGCTGAACAAATAAATGACTTTTTAGTTGTTTATTATAAATGCAATATAAATAATTAATATATACAGAAAATCATTAAAATCAACAATTATAAAGACATTAGTAGTGCAGTATGAAAATAAAAATAGGAGAAGAAATAAATGAATACTTAAGCTCAGGTGAAAGTGTCCTTTTGGAAAAGAAATGCTAAGTCCTTGGTTTCAGAGTGGAGGACTCAGTGTCAAAGTCCAAACAAGCTGGATGCCAGCATGTCCTCAAGCTGGCAAGAATGTAACCGGGATGATGTTTCAAAGTGGAGAACATTGATTTTGGGTCCTCTCCCGTTTTTATAATTCTGACACAGTAGTAAGGAGTGAGGGCGGGAACCACACACCCCCTTAGAACATGAGATGAGCCCTCCACTTCTACTGGGAACCAAAAACCATATCTAACTGTATATGGGCTCTATATCACAGAACCATACAGGTCAGGGCAGATTTACTAGCATTTTCAGGTCAATCTGCATTTATCCAGGACAATGATACCAAACACGAGGGGTAGGACCCCAGTGGTATCCCCAGGTTATTTTGTACCTGCCTAATTGACAGCCCATAACTCAGAATGTTCTGAAATCTTCTCAGTACCAGTGCCAGGCAAGGTCCGACACCCTTTGCGAGTTTGAAGGGCCTGGCAGCCTTGCAACACAGGAAATATGACAAATATAGCAGTTTATGATTTATCTTATAACTAACAGTTCAGCAGAAGTTTAAAGTTGCCAGCTGGAGAGATGGCTGGTCCTTTGAACTCCTCAGCTCAGAGCTCACGCGACAATTCCTGCTGAGGATGGTGCCAGCTCGGCTACAGTAAGATCTGCCTGATGAGCTTCTGTCAACCCTGAGGTGTGAAACATGATTTAGGAGGGCCCTGAACACAGCTGGGTGCCTAGGCACTTCCTCTGAGAAAGTGCCTGAACGGCCCTGCCCATTTGGTGTTAGGAATACAAGCTGTCTTTTAATAGAAAGAATGTCAATCTGACTGCTGCAGTGACTGTGCAGTCTAATCAGGATGCAATCAGAAAATTGACTGCACGAATCTTCCCAATTCGCCTACGTTTCTCACGGCTGTTCCGTGACACTTAGTGTCATTTGACACAGAAGGCACTTGTGATAATTCAGCTTTGAGTGAACATCTGTGGTTACCCACAATGCACGCTACTGAATTTGCAAGTACTGTATATCTGGCTTCAGGGGCATAAAGAGCTAATCTGTATATTCTTTAGCGGTGCATTGTGGGTAACCACAGATGTTCACTTAAAGCTGAATTATCGCAAGTACCTTCTGTTTTAAGAGGCAAATCACACTAAGCTCTGTTGTAATGTAAAGTTTGTTGTCAGTACTTTTCTTTTCATTTTACTTTTAAAAGTGCAGTAATGTCATCTGAAGAGATATTCATAGTATAATCTTACACTAATAGTACACATAGTATAATCTTACACTAATAGTAAAGTGGCTACGCTGTGTGTTGACCTCTGTTACTGTCACTAGCGCCAGTCGACTTTCCCTCAGTTTAGTTAGACAGTAGTTCACCCAAAGTGGTCCCAAAGTTTGAGTATATTCGGGAGCCAAATTTGAATCCCTTTGAAGCCAAAAGGGGAAAAAATTTAGGTTTGTGTTCTGGTCTGTGCAAAGTTTCTATAGAAGCCATGTGCAACAAGAGCCATGGGAAGACCTCCACATGAATGCAGAATAGGGATGAGCACATGGATTTTGCAGAATTCTGACCTACACATTGCAATTTCACAATTTTGACTCGGAAGTCACAGAATTAGGAAGGCAGAAGGCTGCATTACTCCAGAGGGTTGCAGTCCTCTCCTCTCTCCCTCCATGCAGAGTTGATAGCGGTGTGTAATGATAGGTTTAACTCACCCAATCACAGCTGCCAGCGGCAATCTCCATTTCCACAGCTCCATCACGTGACACGCTGAGCACATTCTGATGGCAGGTCACATGATATCACTGTGGCCATGGAGATCGCTCTGGAAGCTGTGATTGAGTGAGTGGCTGGTTTCCACTTAGCCAGCAAGTATATCTGCAGGAAAGGAGAGGATTCCGGCATGCAGGATTCAAAACCGTAATGAGGCAAACAGGACCACAGGTTGTAGTTTTCCCAGCCCTGGTCTAAATTATTAAACATAGCATCAAATTAACAGCTAAAACCCTTTGCCTGGTTTCAGTGGTACTGGAAGTGATGTCATTCAAGCTTTTCACTTCATATAGCTGCTAATTCATAAGATTGCAAATTCCAGCCAGCATTATCAGAGTCAGTTTAAAGTGCACTGCACTGTGTAACCAAGGTAGAACTGTTTCTGCAGTATCTGAGGGGTGAGGGAGGGTTAGTGGAAGAGCAGACTGCTCTCCTTTGTTAGTTCACTAATTACTTAATTTCAAGTCTAATTGATCATTTTTCCTGCAGCCAGCAGTGGTATCATTCAGCTGTATAAATATGCATTCAAATTACATTAGACCAGTTTTATAAATGTTTTATAATTGTTTTCTTATTGTATTTAACGGTTTCAAGTAATTGTCTTCCAATGTAATTTTGAGTACTATCTCACTATAAGAGAAATTGTAACTATAATTTACATGTTTTCATAAATTTCCTCTAACCAACTAATCTTAGGGCTTCTGCATTCGTGTGTATGTGTCTGTGTGTCTGTGTGTGTGTACCACCGCACTGCACAGAGGGGATAGAGGTCGGGTGCGGGTTGTTGGCAGTGGTGCGCACGCGACTCACCAATTTGCAGGAATGTGTGTCCCAGGAAAGTGCACAAGTGTTCCACTGCAGTCAAATATATGCGTGTGTGTTTGTATGTTTCTGTGTATACACACTAATAGCAATTTTGAACAGGTGGTATTGTATTTGCATGATAAAATCGAATACCCAATACCAAGCAACCTCAATATTTTCTTGCTGGGTACAATGCATGGCCTTAAAATTTTTACCTACTGACATCCTACCACTAAACAATGGATAAACATTACTGACATTAATAAGCAATGAGAAGCATGTATTGTATCACAGGAATAAATAACCATAAACTGTTGAAGCTGTATGCTGCTAGGTTTGCTGTGTAAACTTGCTAAACTTTAGATATATATATATATATATACAATATATATATATATATATATATATATATATATATATATATATATATATATATACAAGTTACTTGCTATAGTTAGTTTTTCATCTCGGATCCGCTTTAAATGTAGACTTGTGACAATGCTACATTAAAGGTCTTGGGGTTCTGCCAAGATCTGCACTTCAAAGCCTCATTTCAAATACTCCATGGCAATGTGTCACTGCGTGGCTATAAAATTGATGGCAAGAAGTTAGACTCCCTGTCAGAAATCTCAGTTTCTACCCACGGTCACACATTTCATTTAACCAATCACCAGGCTTCATCAGGGTTTATCATTTTGCCCTAACAATGGACAAAACTGGATTTTATGGTGAAAATTAATAGCAGTGCCTTACTACTAACTGTTAATTGTTAGCCCACGTCAGTCTATTGTTTTGTTTTGTTTTGTTTGAAACAATTGTGGTTATTTTGGGATTATTAAAATTGTTGGAATGCAGTTTGGGTCCGTTCCTTTGATATGACCTTGCAAATTCAGTGTAAGTATAATAAGCAGCAAGTAGAAGTCTAGCCAAAACTTTCCTTTTTTTAATGTGGTGGTAAGGTTAGATTCTCTGGTTATTATAGCTGTGTATGGTCTTGCTGGAGAGAGTTACTTTTACTTGTTACTAGGATTATTATATCCCCTTTCCTATTAAGGCATTTTTCTATTGACCTGAGGAAGCAAGCCAAGGCTTGTGAAACGTGTTGACAGATGGCCTTTTTGCATAAAAACTTTTTTACAGTTGAGCTGGTGTCTTTATCTTCTGGAGGCATAGCAATGAAATAGCCGCTGGGAGATTTGGGCCCAGGATAAAGCCGATATACGTCTCACCCTGCTCCTGCACAAGTCCCAGCGGTGCTAATTACTATTCCCCCTCCAGGGTGCTGTGGATAATGAGGAATGATGTAATTCAGCTTCCAGCTATTTCTGGTGGCCAAATTACAGTGGTTTCAAAGTAATTTGAGGGCTGTGTTTTGACGGCACCCAAATTACTCACTGACCTCAGCTACCGGTATAGCTGTAATTCCTATTACGGCTAATGGTGGCGCTGGCTGCACCCAAATCTCCTGCTCTGTTTTAACAGGGCTTTTGTATTTTTTATTTATATTTTAAAACCCTAAAATAGAACACACATTGGGCGCTTCCATCCTACCCATAACCAGTCAGACCTCCTTTTTGAGGTAATAGCTTTGCAGTTTTTCTGGAAAGTCTATTGTACTACAGGAGAGCGACCGTACGGTATACAGCAGGACCTGGAGTACCGAGCAGGGACGGTTAATTCTCTGCAGGCCTATGTAGTGATTGCAAGAACTGTGAGTATATATCTATATAATTTTATCCTCCCTATACCTCACAATACTGCAGCATTGGGCTCTCAGTCTCTCCTTACGTCTCACCCCGGTATTCTTGGTCCCTACAAGAATCGCCAAAGAAAACCCCACTACATTATATGGAAGTTACAGAAGCTCTTTAACATGGACCCTGGTAGGTACTTTTAGGCCCGCGGCCAAGTGGAGCATTTTGGCCAAGATTTGTGCTTTCAAGAAATAACTGGTGATCCCCAAAGTGCTAGTCTAATGAAAGTGTGTGGCCGTAATTCCACTACCATGATTTACCCAAATGGTAATGCAGGGCCCAGAATCAGTGGCGTAGCTACAGACCTCAGGGCCCCGATGCAGAATTTGGACATGGGCCCCCCCCCCCCCCCATACTTACTCTGCCAGTGCCCTATGTATTCTTTCAAGTGATGTGGAAGCAGACAGCAATATAGCTGTCACCTGCAGGCCAATATAGCTGTCACTGCAGGCCAGTGTCCTCAGCAAACAGGCGTGTGCACCATGTGACGCCGGTAGCATTGGATCTGGGGGAGGGAGGGTAAGGAATATTGAGGGGGTAGTGAGAAGAGAGAGCGGGATTATTAGGGGTCTGGGAAAGGGAGGGTGGGGAATATTGAGGGGGGAATGAAGAGAAAAAGGGGGGTTATTAGGGGGGGTGAGTGAGGAGAGACAGGGGGGTTATTAGGAGTGTGGGAAAGGGAGGATGAGGAATATTGAGGGAGGAGTGAGGCGAGAGAGGGGAGCTATTATTAGGGGTCGGGGGACAGTGAAGAATATTGAGGGGGAAGTGAGGAGAGACAGGGGGGTTATTAGGGGTCAGGGGAGTAAGAAGGGAGAGCAGTTAGGAGTCTGGGAAAGGGAGGGTGAAGAATATTGAGGGGGGAGTGAGGGAGGTTATTAGGAGTCTGGGGGAGAGAGGTTGAGGGGGGGCTAGTGAGAATTCTGGGGGGTGGATAGAAAGACAGGAAATTACTAGGGGTCTGGTGGAGGAAGGTTAGTGAGCACTGTTGCGGGCTCTGGATACAGTAAAGGCTGATAAGCAGTGACAGGGAAATAAAGAGGGAGACAGCACTCACCTTTCATACCTCCAGCTCTGTTTGCCTGGGGGAAGGGAGCTCTTGGCTCATCTCCATCTTTTCCCATGCTCTATCCTCTGTTCTTGCTGTGCCAGCCAATGGGATTTGCAGGGGCAGGGCTTGGTGAAAGAATCAAGCAACTCACAGGAACGATCCTGTGAGAGGCGGAGCTACCCGCGATTTGGGGGCGGAGCTACCCGCGATTTGGGGGCGGAGCTAAGCGGCTGTCACGGAGGGCCTGGGGACAGAGGAGAATGCGGGGAGCAGGGGCCGGTACGGGCCCTAGGAGATTGCGGGCCCCGTCGCCAGTGCGACTGCTGCGACCCCTGCTCCTACGCCAGTGCCCAGAATTGCATATTCTGAAATTGTTTTTTTTTTTTTTTACAAAATGACTTTTAAAAAGCGTTTTTGAGAGCGATTTGTGACTTCTAGTGGAGCTCAGCCCTTAGGAGCAGTTTAGGTCATCTAAGATTTTCTTTGTGTTTTCTCTGTGGAAATTACACATTTCAGGCATGTCATATGAAATAAGTTGAAGGAAAACTTTAACAATAGGACAGAAAGATAATATATATGACAGGTCCAATTAAAATGTTTTGGTTAGATTTCAACATTACGGATTTAATTGTGACAGAAATCAAGTATACTTTCAAATAAGCACCCTGCTGTTAAAAACAGCAACTTAAGATAAATGAGTTTACATTTGTTACCAGCAAAAGGTATATTGTGTGGCCAGCAAAATGTATTTGAATCCTTGTAGATTAAAGAAAAAGGCAGTGCTTAAATTACTATAAAGTATAAAAGTCTCAGAACTATTATTTGAAAAGCTATAACATTTCAGGAATGAACGTGATTTTTAATAATGTCTTTATGGCAATGGAGACACAAGAATGAACACTGCGATACATCATCCCAGCTTGTAATGACACATTTTACTCAGATTTCAAGACTTGGTGCTTGGGGGATGTGGAGAAATTATAGTTTTACAAATGGGACTTGAATCCAGTAGAGAGGCAAAGGTTCCTTTCAGCAGTCAGTTTGCATTCAGCATGCTCTTCTTCTCCAAAGGTTAAGTTCACATTTGATGGCTAAATATGGTTATTTATGGATTCCTTATGAAGAAACGAGAGCCCAAAGGGTTTGGCATTTTCAGACTGGCAGGACAGGTGGCATGTATTGTTCTTAATTGATATATTGACTCAATGGTAAAAGAACTTAAAATAATCCTAATGGAGTGGCTGTGTTTTTAGAATAGATGGTGAGGAAATGGATCTGGATAACCATTTTCTATTAAATAGTTATGATTATTGACCCAAGGATACAATATTTGTCATTTTAATACATATTTTGAATGACAATTCTTTAAGTATTTCTAAATTGCTAACCTTTTTCATTGCGTGCTAGCTTTTAATATTTTGGTGAAAATGAATCATTAAAATGTTACATTAATTATAAAAATATCTGAGTAGTTAAAGGATACCCAAAGTGAAGTGACATGATGAGATAGACATATGTATGTACAGTGCATAGCACACACATAACTATGCTGTGTTCCTTTTTTTCTTTCTCTGTCTGAAAGAGTTAAATATCAGGTATGTAAGTGGCTGACTCAGTCCTGACTCAGACAGGAAGTGACTACAGTGTGACCCTCACTGATGAGAAATTCCAATTATAAAACACTTTCCTAGCAGAAAATGGCTTCTAAGAGCAAAAAAAAGAGATAAAAAGGGGAATTTCTTATCAGTGAGGGTCACACTGCAGTCACTTCCAGTCAGGACTGAGTCAGCCACTTACATACCTGATATTTAACACTTTCAGGCAGAGAGATAAAAAAAGGAACATATCCTAGTTATTTGTGTGCTGGGCACTGTACATACATGTCTATCTCATTATGTCACATATCACTTCGGGTATCCTTTAACAAAAGATAAAGATGGATAGATTGATAGATAGATTGATAGATAGATTGATAGATGGATAGATAGATAGATAGATAGATAGATAGATATGCTTTAAAAGTCACTGGCACATATGCAATTAACTTTTTCTCCTGAGTTTTCTCCTAGTAGATAATTTTTCATCTTCAATTTAGAATAACATTTCAGCACTTTGCAATTGAAAAAGTACCAAACAGTAGTTGAAAAAGTGCTATCAAAACTATTTAAAGGGCTAGAACCCACTAGAGCAATTTTTTGAGTGTTTAGGGAACACTTTAAATCGCTAGCGCTTTCCCTATACGCTCTGCCAATGTAAATAAATGTAAAAAATTCACAGTAACGATTGTGATGCGCAAAATCGCAATCGCAGGACATGCAGGATTTTGGGAGCGTTTGCACTTCAAAGTATATAAGCGCTGGCAAACCGCTCATAAATTGCTACACATAGCAATTTGAGTGCAATTTGAAATTACTGCAAACTGTAAAAAAAAAAATAATAAAAAAAAAAATTATAATGCATTGAAAGGACCAATCACAATTAAAATCGCAAATCACTACACAATCGCTGGCAAAAAAGCTTACACTTTTTAAAATTGCTCCCAAAAGCACCGGGAAATGCTCATGAAATTGCTTACAAAATGCATTTGTAGTGGCTTCCAGGCCTAAGTATTTTCTTGCTTGCTGGTGATTTAAAAGGTATTTTATTGACATGTTTGAAAATATCACCAAGGAGAAAACTTGGGAGAAAAAGTGAATTGCATATCTCCCACTGTCAGCAAAACTTTTTTTTTAATATTCCTTAACCACTTCCCGACCGCCTAACGCACAGGGGCGGCCGGGAAGTGGAGCCCTGAAGGACCGGCTCACCCACAGAGGCGGCGGTCCTTCTAAGGACATGGGCGGAGCGATCGCGTCATCCGTGACGCGATCCTCCACCGGCGCCTGTCACCGCTCGCCCGCCGCAACATCCCGCCGGCTATACGGAAGCGCCGGCGGGATGTTAATCCTGCGATCGCCGCATACAAAGTGTATACCACCAGGGGACCACCAGGGCAGGCTGCAGCCACCCTAGTCTGCACCCAAGCACACGGATTTCTCCCCCCCCTGCCCCAGATCGCCCACAGCACCCCTCAGACCCCGCCTGCCCACCCCCCAGACCCCTGTTTGCACCCAATCACCCCCCTAATCACCCATCAATCACTCCCTGTCACTATCTGTCAACGCTATTTTTTTTTATCTCCCCCCCCTGCCCACTGCCCCCTCCTGATCACCCCCCCACCCCTCAGATATTCCCCAGACCCCCCCCCCCCCCAGACCCCCCCCCACCCTGTGTACTGTATGCATCTATCCCCCCTGATCACCTGTCAATCACCTGTCAATCACCTGTCAATCACCCGTCAATCACCCCCTGTCACTGCCACCCATCAATCAGCCCCTAACCTGCCCCTTGTGGGCAATCTGATCACCCACCCACACCAATAGATCGCCCGCAGATCCGACATCAGATCACCACCCAAACGCAGTGTTTACATCTTTTCTCTCCTCTAAACACCCACTAATTACCCATCAATCACCCATCAATCACCCCCTATCACCACCTGTCACTGTTACCCATCAGATCAGACCCTAATCTGCCCCTTGCGGGCACCCAATCACCCGCCTACACGCTCAGATTGCCCTCAGACCCCCCCTTATCAATTCGCCAGTGCAATATTTACATCTGTTCTTCCCTGTAATAACCCACTGATCACCTGTCAATCACCTGTCAATCACCCATCAATCACCCATCAATCACCCCCTGTCACTGCCACCCATCAATCAGCCCCTAACCTGCCCCTTGCGGGCAATCTGATCACCCACCCACACCAATAGATCGCCCGCAGATCCGACATCAGATCACCACCCAAACGCAGTGTTTACATCTATTCTCTCCTCTAAACACCCACTAATTACCCATCAATCACCCCCTATCACCACCTGTCACTGTTACCCATCAGATCAGACCCTAATCTGCCCCTTGCGGGCACCCAATCACCCGCCTACATGCTCAGATTGCCCTCAGACCCCCCCCCTTATCAATTCACCAGGGCATTATTTACAGCTGTCCTTCCCTGTAATAACCCACTGATCACCTGTCAATCACCCATCAATCACCCCCTGTCACTGCCACCCATCAATCACCCCCTGTCACTGCCACCCATCAATCAGCCCCTAACCTGCCCCTTGCGGGCAATCTGATCACCCACCCACACCAATAGATCGCCCGCAGATCCGACATCAGATCATAACCCAAGCGCAGTGTTTACATCTATTGTCTCCTCTAAACACCCACTAATTACCCACTAATTACCCATCAATCACCCCCTATCACCACCTGTCACTGTTACCCATCAGATCAGACCCTAATCTGCTCCTTGCGGGCACCCAATCACCCGCCTACACGCTCAGATTGCCCTCAGACCCCCCCTTATCAATTCGCCAGTGCATTAGTTACATCTGTTCTTCCCTGTAATAACCCACTGATCACCTGTCAATCACCTGTCAATCACCCATCAATCACCCCCTGTCACTGCCACCCATCAATCACCCCCTGGCACTGCCACCCATCAATCACCCCCTGTCACTGCCACTCATCAATCAGCCCCTAACCTGCCCCTTGCGGGCAATCTGATCACCCACCCACACCAATAGTTCGCCTGCAGATCCGACGTCAGATCACCTCCCAAGGGCAGTGTTTATATCTGTTCTCTACCCTAAACACCCACTAATTACCCATCAATCACCCCCTGTCACTGCTACCTATCAGATTAGACCCCTATCTGCCCCTAGGGCACTCAATCACCCGCCCACACCCTCAGAATGCCCTCAGGCCCCAGCCCTGATCACCTCGCCAGTGCATTGCTTGCATCTATTCCCCCCTCTAATCACACCTTGAGACACCCATCAATCACCTCCTGTCACCCCCTAGCACACCTACCCATCAGATCAGGCCCTAATTTGCCCCGTGTGGGCTCCTGATCACTCGGTCAAACCCTCAGATCCCCCTCAGACCCCCTTCCGATCACCTCCCCAGTGCATTGATTGCATCTATTTTCCCCTCTAACCACCCCCTGAGACACCCGTCAATCACCTCCTGTCACCCCCCTAGCACTCCTATCCATCAGATCAGGCCCAATACAACCTGTCATCTAAAAGGCCACCCTGCATATGACCGGTTCCACAAAATTCGCCCCCTCATAGACCACCTGTCATCAAAATTTGCAGATGCTTATACCCCTGAACAGTCATTTTGAGACATTTGGTTTCCAGACTACTCACGGTTTTGGGCCCGTAAAATGCCAGGGCGGTATAGGAACCCCAGAAACGGACCCCATTTTAGAAAAAAGACACCCCAATGTATTCTGTTAGGTGTATGACGAGTTCATAGAAGATTTTATTTTTTGTCATAAGTTTGTGAAAAAAAAAACAAAAATCAATTTCCGCTAAGTGTCATTTTTCACTAACTTGTGACAAAAAATAAAATCTTCTATGAACTCGCCATACACCTAACGGAATACCTTGGGGTGTCTTCTTTCTAAAATGGGGTCACTTGTGGGGTTCCTATACTGCCCTGGCATTTTAGGGGCCCTAAACCGTGAGGAGTAGTCTAGAAAACAAATGCCTCAAAATGACCTGTGATTAGGACGTTGGGCCCCTTAGCGCACCTAGGCTGCAAAAAAGTGTCACACATGTGGTATCGCCGTACTCAGGAGAAGTAGTATAATGTGTTTTGGGGTGTATTTTTACACATACCCATGCTGGGTGGGAGAAATCTCTCTGTAAATGGACAATTGTGTGTAAAAAAAATCAAACAATTGTCATTTACAGAGGTATTTCTCCCACCCAGCATGGGTATGTGTAAAAATACACCCCAAAACACACTATACTACATCTCCCGAGTACGGCGATACCACATGATTGGCACTTTTTTGCAGCCTAACTGCGCTAAGGGGCCCAAAGTCCAATGAGTACCTTTAGGATTTCACAGGTCATTTTTGTTTCGAGACTACTCCTCACGGTTTAGGGCCCCTAAAATGCCAGGGCAGTATAGGAACCCCACAAATGACCCCATTCTAGAAAGAAGACACCCAAACGTATTCCGTTAGTATGGTGAGTTCATAGAAGATTTTATTTTTTGTCACAAGTTAGCGGAAAATGACACTTTGTGAAAAAAAAACAATTAAAATCAATTTCCGCTAACTTGTGACAAAAAAATAAAAACTTCTATGAACTCACCATACTCCTAACGGAATACCTTGGGGTGTCTTCTTTCTAAAATGGGGTCATTAGTAGGGTTCCTATACAGCCCTGGCATTTTAGGGGCCCCAAACCGTGAGGAGTAGTCTTGAAACAAAAATGACCTGTGAAATCCTAAAGGTACTCATTGGACTTTGGGCCCTTTAGCGCAGTTAGGGTGCAAAAAAGTGCCACACATGTGGTATCGCCGTACTCGAGAGAAGTAGTACAATGTGTTTTGGGGTGTATTTTTACACATAACCATGCTGGGTGGGAGAAATACCGCTGTAAATGGACTATTGTGTGTAAAAAAATCAAAAGATTGTCATTTACAGAGGTGTATCTCCCACCCAGCATGGGTATGTGTAAAAATACATCCCAAAACACATTGCACTACTTCTCCCGAGTACGGTGATACCACATGTGTGGCACTTTTTTGCACCCTAACTGCGCTAAAGGGCCCAAAGTCCAATGAGTACCTTTAGGATTTCACAGGTCATTTTGAGAAATTTCGTTTCAAGACTACTCCTCACGGTTTAGGGCCCCTAAAATGCCAGGGCAGTATAGGAACCCCACAAGTGACCCCATTTTAGAAAGAAGACACCCCAAGGTATTCCGTTAGTAGTATGGCGAGTTCATAGAAGATTTTATTTTTTGTCACAAGTTAGCGGAAATTGATTTTAATTGTGTTTTTTCACAAAGTGTCATTTTCCGCTAACTTGTGACAAAAAATAAAATCTTCTATGAACTCACCATACTCCTAACGGAATACCTTGGGGTGTCTTCTTTCTAAAATGGGGTCATTTGTGGGGTTCCTATACTGCCCTGGCATTTTATGGGCCCCAAACCGTGAGGAGTAGTCTTGAAACGAAATTTCTCAAAATGACCTGTGAAATCCTAAAGGTACTCATGGGACTTTGGGCCCTTTAGCGCAGTTAGGGTGCAAAAAAGTGCCACACATGTGGTATCGCCGTACTCAGGAGAAGTAGTATAATGTGTTTTGGGGTGTATTTTTACACATACCCATGCTGAGTGGGAGAAAGATCTCTGTAAATGGACAATTGTGTGTAAAAAAAATTAACAAATTGTCATTTACAGAGATATTTCTCCCACCCAGCATGGGTATGTGTAAAAATACACCCCAAAACACATTATACTACTTTTCCTGAGTACGGCAATACCACATGTGTGGCACTTTTTTGCAGCCTAACTGCGCTAAGGGGTCCAAAGTCCAATGAGCACCTTTAGGCTTTACAGGGGTGCTTACAATTTAGCACCCCCCAAAATGTCAGGACAGTAAACACACCCCAAAAATTACCCCATTTTGGAAAGTAGACCCTTCAAGGTATTCAGAGAGGGGCATGGTGAGTCCGTGGCAGATTTCATTTTTTTTTTGTCGCAAGTTAGAAGAAATGTAAACTTTTTTTTTTTTTTTTTCACAAAGTGTCATTTTCCGCTTACTTGTGACAAAAAATAATTTCTTCTATGAACTCACTATGCCTCTCAGTCAATACATTGGGATGTCTTCTTTCCAAAATGGGGTCATTTGGGGGGTATTTATTCTATCCTGGAATTCTAGCCCCTCATGAAACATGACAGGGGGTCAGAAAAGTCATAGATGCTTGAAAATGGGAAAATTCACTTTTTGCACCATAGTTTGTAAACGCTATAACTTTTACCCAAACCAATAAATATACACTGAATGGGGTTTTTTTTATCAAAAACATGTTTGTCCACATTTTTCGCACTGCATGTATACAGAAATTTTACTTTATTTGAAAAATGTCAGCACAGAAAGTTAAAAAAATCATTTTTTTGCCAAAATTCATGTCTTTTTAGATGAATGTAATAAAAAGTAAAAATCGCAGGAGCAATCAAATAGCACCAAAAGAAAGCTTTATTAGTGACAAGAAAAGGAGCCAAAATTCATTTAGGTGGTAGGTTGTATGAGCGAGCAATAAACCGTGAAAGCTGCAGTGGTCTGAATGGAAAAAAAGTGGCCGGTCCTTAACCTGCTGGGCGGTCTGGACGAGCTCAGCTCGTCCAGTACCGCCGGAGCCTGCCGCTCAGGCCCTGCTGGGCCGATTTGGCTGAAATAAAAAGCAGCACACGCAGCCGGCACTTTGCCAGCCGCGTGTGCTGCCTGATCGCCGCCGCTCTGCGGCGATCCGCCGCGAGCAGCGGCGAAAGAGGGTCCCCCCAGCCGCCTGAGCCCAGCGTAGCCGGAACAAAAAGTTCCGGCCAGCGCTAAGGGCTGGATCGGAGGCGGCTGACGTCAGGACGTCGGCTGACGTCGATGACGTCACTCCGCTCGTCGCTATGGCGACGATGTAAGCAAAACAAGGAAGGCCGCTCATTGCGGCCTTCCTTGTTTATTCTGGGCGCCGGAGGCGATCGGAAGAACGCCTCCGGAGCGCCCTCTAGTGGGCTTTCATGCAGCCAACTTTCAGTTGGCTGCATGAAATAGTTTTTTTTTTATTAAAAAAAAACCCTCCCGCAGCCTGCCTGGCGATCTTAATAGAACGCCAGGCAGGTTAAGGGGTAGAAAGCCCTAGGTCCTCAAGTGGTTAAACTCTGGCCCCATGCCTGTACTCATTACCCCCAAAGATCTTAAGAGGACTAACCAGCAGGGGAGGACTGTCCAGGGGGGAAGGGGGGAGACTTCCCCCCAGGCTGCCTCTCATTTAATGATTTAGGGCTGGCCAACCCACCAACTGCTTTGATAATTATTATCCAATTAGATGAACATCTGTGCCACCACAAGCATGCCCAATGAACAATTTTACTTATTTTGGGTGGAAAGTAGTTGAATGCATCGATCTGAGATGCTGGGAAATCTCAGGCCGATGTGGTCGTGGAGTGTAATAATAACAAACTATGAACGTGCGGCCGTTGTCCCTCAAAATGTATTATGTGCCCCGTGGTGCCTGTGCA
The DNA here is from genome assembly GCF_040937935.1 of Hyperolius riggenbachi. Lineage (NCBI taxonomy): Eukaryota > Metazoa > Chordata > Amphibia > Anura > Hyperoliidae > Hyperolius > Hyperolius riggenbachi. The sequence continues at coordinate 137,652,050 of NC_090655.1, read as the reverse complement.
TTTATACTTTACCTGTCATGCTGTCCCTCGAGTATCCTTGCTGTATTTCTGCATTGGCGACCTACGTGACTACCAGTATATAGCACGTGGGGCGTGTGTGATGTCATTTGGGCTGGGGCTGCCGTGAAACCGGGCCTCTTGTTTGTGTTTTCCCTCCAGGTCAAAAGGTCCCAGTCCTCTCCTGCTAACCAGGCATGCCCTCTCTTGTGTTAGATCCTCCACCCTCTCTTTCTGTCCACATACTTTGGCAGCTAAAAGTGACGCTGGCTAAGTATTGTCTCACCTCTCCTCCATTACACCAGGAATCATATTTCTCTCATGTCTCGCACTACACCCTCCTCCAGCTGCATGTAGTATGTTCTGTAAAGGGGGACCACTAGACCACCAGGGATGAGAAATATAGTGAGTGTGGATGGAGGGACCTGAGGCTTTGCTAGCCCCAAAGATCAGTGGCATGTGCGCCGTATTTATTCTGGGGTGCCCCTGATGTCCCCCAGGCAGTCAACTGTGGTGCCTCAATGGCAAGAATGCTGGGAGCTGTGGTGCATCAATCTGGGTTATGCTGGGTGCTGTGATGCTCTCTATGTGGGCATACTGGATGCTGTGGTGCCATGCTGGGCGCTGTGATGCTTTTATAGAGGCATGCAGGGAACTGTGGTTTTTCAATGGGGGCATGCTAGGAGTTGTGGTGCCTCAATGGGAGGCCTGTGGGAGCATGGGAGGGGGTCCACTAGACGGTCAAGGAAGGCTATGAGGGCGGGGGGACTGCCAGATAACCTGGAGGCAGGCCAGCCCACCCATCAGAAAGCCAGACAAGCCACGGAAGCCAGGGAATTCTGCCTAGTTATGTTTAAGTGACACTGCCTATTTGTGATCTGCTGCATTTTTTTTTTTGTGTGTTAAAGGGAACCTAAACTGAGAAGGATATGGATTTTTCCTTTTTAAAATAAAACCAGTTGCCTGACTCTCCTGCTAATCCTGTGTCTCTAATACTTTTAGCCACAGCCCCTCAACAAGCATGCAGATTAGGTGCTCTGACTGAAGTCAGACTGGAATAGCTGCATGCTTGTTTCAGGTGTGTGATTCAGCCACCACTGCAGCCAAAGAGATCAGCATGACTGCCAGGCATCTGGTATTGTTTAAAATGGAGAGGGGGCTTCATCCAACATTTTTCTGGGCAGGCCTACTTAGACCGCTGCTAAGTTGATGTAAATTTGGCTCTGCCCATTACCACACCCACATACTGGTATGTGGCCACACCCATTTTCCAGCTGGAGTTCCCAAAAGTGCCCCAGATCTCTGAGGATCCTAGCAATGCCCCTGGGAACCACTAAGCCACCAGGGAAAGAAAGGAAGAGGGAGGACCGATGACAAGACCACCAGTGAAAACATGTGGCTATAAGAGGGCACAGTAGTAAATACGAAGGAGGCACTCAATTGGCTTCAAACTTGCGTTTTATCAAATCCCAGTAATACACGACATGTTTCGGGGCATTTCCCTTTCATCAGGTGTACATACATTGAATGGCACACAGTGAATAAATACATACTTCTAACCACCACACCCTAAATTGGACCACCTCCATCTTGTCAGCTGACAAGTCAGCTGATCACTGACATCACACAGTCCAAAGTCTTGTTAACCCCTTAGGGCACTGATCAGAGGCATTACTATATCCTTCTACCTCGGTAAACCTGATTAACAAATCAAATTACTGCATCTTAGGTAAACCTAATACAGACAATACTGCGAAAAACTTCTGTTGCAAATATTTGGACCACAGATCCATCTTACCACCGTCCAACCGACACCCCCAACCAATCACGATGGTGTGTGTCCTATTAATACCTGGGGATTGGAGAGAGAGAGAGAAATTAAGTCAGTAACACATAATACAGCATCATAAAAAACATTTCAAGCTGAACATTTCATTCATCCCCTTGGGGTTGATGGACTCCAACTTTCTCATCCACCGGGCCTCCTTCTGTAGGAGAATCCGGTCTCTGTTCCCACCTCTCTGCAGCGGTGGTACGTGGTCCAAAACTAGCCATCTTAACTGTGACACCCTATGTCCGCATTCAAAAAAATGTCGGGCTACTGGGGTGTCACAGCTTTTTTCTCCTGGCTTATAACCACGAATGTCACCCTTATGCTCCTGAATCCTAGATTTTACTATTCTGGTGGTTTTACCCACATAGAACATCCCACAAGGGCATTTCAAGGCATAAACAACAAACATGCTGTTGCATGTATACATTGAGTTAATCTTTATTCTGACACCAGAGTATGGATGTTCAACATAAGCGCCTTTTATAATTGCATGGCAGCAATTGCACTCCAAACAGGGAAAAGTACCCCTTTTCCCTGTCAGATCACCAATACATTGTTTCCTGGTTGACAGATCAACCCTGCTCACCCTGTCACGTATTGTTTTACCTTTCTTGTAGGAGAATAAAGGTGGCTCAGTGAATAACATTCCAAAACTTGGGTCATGCTGAAGTATGGGCCAATACTTCATAACGACCCCCTTAATCATTCCAGACTGTTTACAGAATGTCTGCACGAACGGAATCTTGTTTTTACTCTGGTTGTTCCCCTGTCTACTACTATTCAATAGGTTATCTCTTGAGATTTGAGCCACCTCCTTCTCCACTTTCTCAAGCTCACCTTTCTTGTACCCCTTCTCTAGAAATCTGTTAGTAATCCGTTCTGCAGCAACTCTGTATCCATGGTCTGTGGATGCGACTCTCCTTGCCCTAAGATATTGCCCCTTAGGGATACCTTTCACCACTGCGGAGTTATGGAAACTGTCCGTTCTTAAAAGATTGTTGCGATCAGTCGGTTTCGTATACAAATCCGTATGTAACCCCTGGGGTGAAACCGAGATCGCCACATCTAGATAGTGGATAACCTCTGTGGAGTGTTCCAACGTAAATTTAATGGTTGGATGCGCATGATTTGCCTCATCCACCATTTCCCTCAGAGTTTCTAAGTTTATAAGAGGGCACAGTACACCTTGAGTAGTCTAGAAACCAAATGCCTCAAAATGACCCGTGAATAGGACGTTGGGCCCCTTAGCGCAGTTAGGCTGCAAAAAAGTGCCACACATGTGGTATTGCCATACTCAGGAGAAGTAGTATAATGTGTTTTGGGGTGTATTTTTACATATACCCATGCTGGGTGGGAGAAATATCTCTGTAAATGACAATTGTTTGATTTTTTTTACACACAATTGTCCATTTACAGAGAGATTTCTCCCACCCAGCATGGGTATGTGTAAAAATACACCCCAAAACACATTATACTACTTCTCCTGAGTACAGGGATACCACATGTGTGGCCCTTTTTTGCACCCTAACTGCACTAAGGGGCCCAAAGTCCAATGAGTACCTTTAGGATATCACAGGTCGTTTTGAGACATTTGGTTTCAAGACTACGCCTCACGGTTTAGGGCCCCTAAAATGCCAGGGCAGTTTAGGAACCCCACAAGTGACCCCATTTTAGAAAGAAGACACCACAAGGTATTCTGTTAGGAGTATGGTTAGATCATAGAAGATTTTTTTTTGTCACAAGTTAGCGGAAATTGACACTTTGTGAAAAAAAAACAATAAAAATCAATTTCCGCTAACTTGTAACAAAAAATAAAATCTTCTATGAACTCACCATACCCCTAACGGAATACCTTGGGGTGTCTTCTTTCTAAAATGGGGTCACTTGTGGGGTTTCTATACTTCCCTGGCATTTTAGGGGCCCTAAACCTGAGAGGAGTTGTCTTGAAACCAAATTTCTCAAAATGACCTGTGAAATCCTAAAGGTACTCATTGGACTTTGGGCCCCTTAGCGCAGTAAGGGTGCAAAAAAAGTGCCACACATGTGGTACCCGCCATACTCAGGAGAAGTAGTGTAATGTGTTTTGTGGTGTATTTTTACATATACCCATGCTGGGTGGGAGAAATATCTCTAAATGACAATTTTTTGATTTTTTTTTTACACACAGTTGTCTATTTACAGAGATAGTTCTCCCACCCAGCATGGGTATGTGTAAAAATACAGCACAAAACACATTATACTACATCTCCTGAGTATGGCGATACCACGTGTGGCACTTTTTTGCACTCTAACTGCGCTAAGGGGCCCAAAATCCTATGAGTACCTTTAGGATTTCACAAGTCATTTTGAGGCATTTGGTTTCTAGACTACTCCTCACGGTTTAGGGCCCCTAAAATGCCAGGGCAGTATAGGAACCCCACAAGTGACCCTATTTTAGAAAGAAGACACCCCAAGGTATTCCATTAGTAGTATGGTGAGTTTATAGAAGATTTTATTTTTTGTCACAAGTTAGCGGAAATTGATTTTTTTTTTCCACAAAGTGTCATTTTCCACTAACTTGTGACAAAAAAATAAAAACTTCTATGAACTCACCATACCCCTAACGGAATACCTTGGGGTGTCTTCTTTCTAAAATGGGGTCACTTGTGGGGTTCCTACACTGCCCTGGCATTTTAGGGGCCCTAAACGTGAGTAGTAGTCTGGAAAGCAAATTAATTGGCCTCCCACCTCCCACCTCCCTCCTCCCTCCTCCCTCCTCCCACCTCCCTCCTCCCTCCTCCCACCTCCCTCCTCCCTCCTCCCACCTCCCTCCTCCCACCTCCCTCCTCCCACCTCCCTCCTCCCACCTCCCTCCTCCCACCTCCCTCCTCCCTCCTCCCTCCTCCCTCCTCCCACCTCCCTCCTCCCACCTCCCTCCTCCCACCTCCCTCCTCCCTCCTCCCTCCTCCCTCCTCCCTCCTCCCTCCTCCCTCCTCCCACCTCCCTCCTCCCTCCTCCCTCCTCCCTCCTCCCACCTCCCTCCTCCCTCCTCCCACCTCCCTCCTCCCACCTCCCACCTCCCTCCTCCCACCTCCCTCCTCCCACCTCCCTCCTCCCACCTCCCTCCTCCCTCCTCCCACCTCCCTCCTCCCACCTCCCTCCTCCCTCCTCCCTCCTCCCTCCTCCCTCCTCCCTCCTCCCACCTCCCTCCTCCCTCCTCCCTCCTCCCACCTCCCTCCTCCCTCCTCCCACCTCCCTCCTCCCACCTTGTCCACCATACAGAGAGACCCAGGTTCGAATCCCAGCCAATGTGAGTTGGCTTTTATGCTACAAATCCTTAAAGGGAACCTAAACGGAGAAGGATATGGATTTTTCCTTTTAAAATAATACCAGTTGCCTGAATCGCCTGCTGATCCTGTGTCTCTAATACTTTTAGCCACAGCCCCTGAACAAGCATGCAGATCAGGTGCTCTGACTGAAGTCAGACTGGATTAGCTGCATGCTTGTTTCAGGGTGTGATTCAGCCACTATTGCAGTCACAAAGATCAGCTGGACTGCCAGGCAACTGGTATTGTTTACAGGAAACAGCCATATCACTCTCAGTTAAGGTTCCCTTTAAAGGAGAACTGTAGTGAAAGGTATATGGAGGCTACCATATTGATTTCCTTTTAAGCAATACCAGTTACCTGGCTATCCTGCAGATCCTCTGCCTCCAATACTTTTAGCCCTAGACCCTGAACAAGCATGCAGCAGATCTGGTGTTTGACATTTTTGTAAGATCTGACAAGATTAGCTGCATGCTTGTTTCTGGTGGGATTCACACGACAGTGGCTGGATAGTGTACTGGTTAAGGGTTCTGCCTTTGACATGGGAGACCAGGGTTCGAATCCTGGCTAGGTCAAGTACCTATTCAGTAAGGAGTTCAAAGCAAGACTCCCTAACACTGCAGGGTGGCCTCTTGAGTGCGTCCCTGTGGCTGCAGCTCTTGAGCGCTTTGAGTCTGACAGGAGAAAAGCGCTATACAAATGTTTGGATTATAATTATTATTATTACTGCAGCCAAATAGATCAGCAGGGCTGCCAGGCAACTGGTATAGCTTAAAAGGAAATCAATATGGCAGCCTCCATATACCTCTCACTACAGTTCTCCTTTAAGCAACCTAATGGTTCTATTGCATTGAGCATTAATGGTACATTTTACGGTAGCTTCACTTACTACTGTAGTGGTACAGTGCTTAGGGTGATGCACTGACGTGTCCACCATGCAGTGTGATCTGGGTTCGATTCCCAGCTATGGTATGATATATACTGGCTTTTAAAAAAGTATAATTCCCTGCCAGAAGACACCCTCCTCCCGGAGGGAGGAGGGAATAGGTTGAAGGGTTGGTGGGAGGAGGGAGGTGGGAGGAGGGAGGAGGGAGGAGGGAGGTGGGAGGAGGGAGGAGGGAGGAGGGAGAGTAAAAACTCCCTAGCAGAGTGTGTAGCAGCTGTTCCATAACTAATTAGTGTAGGTAGGCAAATGGTATAAAGGACCTTGCTTGGAGGAGGGAGGGAGGGTGGGTCCTCGAGCAGTGAAGTGTATTTCACTCAATTAGGTGTGACTCCAGGCATTAGACCTTTTGAAACATGTTTTCTATCATTTTTGCAGTGTATAGAATTTTTTAAAACTTTCAAAGTTCGCCTCCCCATTGAAGTCTATTGCGGTTCGCGAACTTTTTCGCGAACCGAACCTTTCGCGGAGGTTCGCGAACAGGGTTCGCGAACCGAAAATCGGAGGTTCGGCCCAACTCTAATGGTGAGTTCATAGAAGATTGTATTTTTGTAACAAGTTAGTGGAAAACGACACTTTGTGAAAAAAAACAATAAAAATCAATTTCTGCTAACTTTTGACAAAAAATAAAATCTTCTATGAACTCGTCATACACCTAACGAAATACCTTGGGGTGTCTTTTTTTTTTCTAAAATGGGGTCACTTGTGGGGTTCCTATACTGCCCTGGCATTTTAGGGGCCCTAAACCGTGAGGAGTAGTCTGGAAACCAAACGCCTCAATATGACTGTTCAGGGGTATAAGCATCTGCAAATTTTGATGACAGATGGTTCATGAGGGGGCGAATTTTGTGGAACCGGTCATAAGCAGGGTGGCCTCTTAGATGACAGGTTGTATTGGGCCTGATCTGATGGATAGGAGTGCTAGGGGGGTGACAGGAAGTGATTGATGGGTGTCTCAGGGGGAAATAGATGCAATCAATGCACTGGGGAGGTGATCGGTAAGGGGTCTGAGGGGAATCTGAGGGTTTGGCCGAGTGATCAGGAGCCCACACGTGGCAAATTAGGCATATTTATTCAAAATAGGAACGCAAACAATATTGCGATTTATTACATTTTTTGCCTGTTCCAATAGCTTATTAACCCGCTATATCAGGAAATTTGAAGCACATCTCGTCTTGTACCCATTTTGCGGCCAGTGGCATAGAATGCCAAAGCATATGGGAGGGATGGCATCAAACAGCAGGGAACAGATGAGATAACATGTAGATGCATGCAACTGATGTGGGCTACTATAGGTGTAGTCTAACCATCATGAGGCACTAATGCATGGAGCCAGTATGCGTGGCATTATATTTCTACTTACAATTCAAGTACTTAGAAATGAAAGTTTTTCCAGTACACATGAGGCTAATCAGAAACAACCCAGTTCCCTAGGTATTTTGCAGCTCCTCTTCCACAATTTTCTACTGTAAAACACAGAAGAAATCTGATATATATTAAATCCCTATATTATAATACGGGCCTTCTTTATGCAAATTGTATCTAAAAAATGAATGTTCTATTGACTTAAAAACTAGGAAGGAGACTCTTATGTCTAAACCAATGATAATCAGAGCGATATAAAGCAGAATACTGACTGTAGCCCTGGGCATTGCTTCTGCGGTAAAATGAGTTGAGGAAGAATGCGTCAAAGTTCCTTTTCTTGTCATGGTAGAGGAATCAGTCCAGACAACTTATGATAGCAGAAGTCAGCACAGGATATTGCAGGGGAGCAAAGAATCAATACAATCTACTAAAGTAAAACATTTAATATTTAACTGAAACAAATACTAATGACATTGAATGTGTCCTTCAAATCAAAAGTGCATTCTCATATAGAGAGTTGGACTATCAATGACAGGACTGCAAGCTATACTAGATACAACTGAGATTTTAATAGCCCAGACATTATGCCGTTGATAAGATGGCCTGAAATCATTCTTTGTTCAGCTATTTATCTGAAATCTGTCTTTTTACTACCATAGTCAGTATAAAGGGGAAATCTGACTTGCAGCAGAAATACTTGCTTTGTAAGGTGGTGAGGGAGAATCAGTTACTTGGGTGTTTGCTGGAAGTAGGTTTTGAGCTTGGGATAGGCATAAATAATGCGGTCTGTTAATACGTTCTGCTACTCTAATAGCAGATGAAAGACTGTCACGTTAACTTCAGAAATGTAAGCTTTGAAAACTATTATCAGACTAATTATGCTATATAGCCACAGCACAGCAGAGTTGATGGAAGACAAAAACATTGGAGGCAGCATGGTGGTGTAGTTGACAACACTTTCACTTTGTTGCTTTGGGTCCAGGGTTTGCATCTCAGCAACTATCTGCATGGGGTTGGTATGTTCTCCTTGTGTCTGTGTGGATTTCTTTTGAGCGCTACAGCTTCCTCACACATCTCAAACAGATGCAGATGCAGATAAATCAATTGGCTTCCTCCTAAAATTTGTCCTAGAAAATGGACATATGACTATGGTATGGATTAAATTGTGAGCTCCACAATTAAACAATTATAGGACAGTTAAGTGACAATATCAAATGTCCTGCAGAGGGGCTCACTATATCCTCTGTGCAGCTCTACAGAAGATGTCAGCACTATATAAATACTAAACGGGATTTCCTGGAGGGCTTCCCCGTCGCCACAGGGAGACCTGATTCACCCCTCAGCGCTGCCTGGCTCTGATTGGCCAGGCAGCGCACAGGGTCTCGGCTGGGGGGCCCTGCATCGCGGTGGGTAGCGGTGGATCGTCGGTGGGCGGTGGCGATCGAGTAAGGCACACAGCAAGCAAAGTGCTTGCTGCGTGTTTAAAAAAAAATTATTCAAATCGGCCCAGCGGGGCCTGAACGGTAACCGCCGGCGTCTCGGGACGAGCCTAGCTCGTCCAGAATGCTAGGGAGGTTAAAAGACATTTTGTAACATCTAAAATGAACCCCTTACCTCCTACACTCCCTAATAGTTACAGCCCCCCCCCCAACAAAAAATTACAATTAAAAATATACATCTAATAGTTACCTTAGGGGCTGAACTTTTTTCATATTTATGTCTTGAAGGGTATATTACTGTTACTTTATAAATTATGAGCTTGTAATTAGGGATGAACTGAAAACAAATGCGACTTTATTTCCAAATAAAATATTAGCGCCATACATTGTACTAGGGAAAAATTTTGAATGTTGCAATAACCGGGACAAATGGGCAAATAAAATGTGTGGGTTTTAACTATGGTAACATGTATTATTTTAAAACTAGAATGGCTTTAATGACTAGAATGAATTATAGAAATACATTTTTCAATTTTTTCTTCCTTTTCCTGTTAAAATGCAGTCAGAATAAAAGAATTCTTAGCAAGAAGTAGCCTCCCCCCCCCCACCCCCCGAAAAAAGTGACAAAAAAAGTGACAAAAAACAAGATATAGCTTGTTTCGTTGTGATAAAGTTACAGGCGAATGAATGGAAGGAGAGCTGAGGTGAAAATTGCTCTTTTTTTTAAGAGGGGAAAAGCCTTGGAGGTGAAGTGGTTAAATAATAAAGACATGGTTGTAACTTAAAGGTGTAACGATCAGTGTAAGCAAGAACTAAATTCTGATTTGGTGATCTGCAGTACCACCAATAATGCAGATACTATATCTGATTATATGGTGATCTGCAGAATCACCAATAATGCAAATATAGTAATCAAAAGGATATTGAGACCTTAGTCACATTTTATTGTAGAAGTGTAGTGATTAGTGCATACAGTAAATTCTGACAGATATGACAACAGCTCACCAGAGTAGCTGGTGAGCTCTGGCAGTACAGTGAACACCTCACCAGTGACAAGAGCTCACTGGTAAGTGGCGAAGTCGGACTAATCGGGTCGGTAACAGCCAGACAGGTACAGTACAAAATCAGGAGGCAGAGAAGTAACGGTTGACAGGCAGAGGTTGGCAGCAATATCAGATAGGCTAAAGTACAGAATCACTAGAGCAGAGAGAGATACGATTTTCAGGCAGAGTCAGTAACCAGATCAGATGGGCAAAAGTACAGAATCACTTAGAGAGTAAGAATAGTCAAGAACGAGCCAGAGTCAAACAGATAATACAAATAATAATGCACAATCCTAGAGCTGTGTGAAATCCCCGGTTTCCTCCCGGATCAAAGCACACCGGATCTAACTAAGGTCTGAGCGCTTACACGTAGTGATCGCAACACCAGACAAAGATATACTGAATCCTCCGGGCTTAAGAGCCCGAGGAGACCTCGCAGCACGCCCCCCCTGCGTCCTGGCCAATCAGTGGCGGCGGACGCATGGCGTGACGTCAGCCGACCCGTAGGTCAGCTGAGCCGCCTCTTTGCTGCATAAAGGTTGTGACGGTGTGTGCGCGCACGCGTCGACACAACCCTATGAGCAGCTGACAAACCCGTCCATGGTGTGCTAGACGCCTGAGGAACAGGTAACTGTTTAGGCAGGGACACGGAGGCCGTGACGGTGGCAGCGCTGTCAGTCGTCGCTGCCCCATCTATATTTGTTACAAAAGGCTGGTTCACACAGACATCTGCCCGGCTTCCTGCGGAGTCGTATTTGGGCTTTTGGTGGCTTCCCGTCGCGTCTGCATTTTTCATCCCCACAGGACACTAGACGTGGCCGTTAAATGACCCTGGACACTACATGTAGCGTCCAGGGTCACTCCAAATGACGGGGGAAAATTGGGATCGGAACGGCTTGTTCAAGCTAATGCTGGTAAAAGCCCGGTACAAAGGCTTCCATGCAATTGAATGGGAGCATTTAACGAGTCCCGAACGCTGGCAATAAACACACGCTAAGCTTTTGTGTGAACCAGCCCTTACTCAACTGTTATCCCCTTTTCCAGAATTTGCCCCACCAATGCAGTTTTCTGTCCAACAGAAAGTTTGTGTTGGTCACAGTCTTTTGGAGATAGAATGATTGTATCTCAGATATATTAAAAACTATTTAAAGTTTATGAAGTGAACCTATTCAGTTTTATCCATGTTTGGGAATTATCTAGGAGCTCAGAGTTCCTCTGAAAGGCAATTCTTGAATAATATAGAAGGAAACATTTCTGTTTTAAAATGCCTCCCATTTGTTGTGCACTTAAACTAGTCAAACATTTTTTTTAAATAACTTGCAATAGTTTAACAGTTTGTGCAGATGTGGTTCCACTGTGTATTTAACTATTCTGGAAAAGTCACTGTTTAAGACAGTGATTCTTAGCTGTCACTGGATCAGAAACTCGTTTTCCATGTGTGGGTTTCAAACTTCTTTAGAGCTGCCCCTACCCTCTGCAACACTGCATTCCCCTGTCTTTAATACATTGAAACTGGCACCTAAAGTGAACATCCGGACTAAAAATCTACTTAGCAGAACTGAAAAGGCTTGGTGTTTCTTTAATAGTTTCACAGCATCAGAACTTTGTTTTTCTTACCAAAGCATCAGTTTTAGCTGCATTTTTAGCTAAGCTCCACCCATCAAAGAAAACTGCCCAGGCTTTTTTCCCTGATGCTGTGCAAAGCATGATGGGATTTCCTATGTTGTTGTTCACATTGCCTAGCAACTGGGAGGGGTGATCAGCACACATCCACATCAGTTGGAACTGTCTCATGCTCCTTGTCACCTCCTTTCAACCAAAAAGATGGCTGCCCTCGTGAAATCACAAACATTTGCCTGTTCTTTTAAAACAGGGTGGGTAAGAGATTATATTACCTATCTATTTTAATGAACATCACTAATGTAACTTAAAGACAGTATGTTTGTTTAGGCTGAAGTTCCTCTTTAAGAACCACCTCTTTAAAAATGTCTATACACCTTACTTTCATTTCCTTACTAATAGCAGTAACCCTTCTCAGGAAAGAAAAAAACTAATAAAGTGTACTTATTTACTAGAAGTGAGAAGTTGCAGTTAAAAACACTAAGGTTTTAATATTTTGTCTTCTTCATATACATAGACATTTGCGGGTTTCCTTTTCAAGACAATGACCTTCATGTTGCTACAAGTCTTCTTCTACGTTAGAGGTTGTCTGATATGTTGCTTGACGAATATTGTCGTCATGATTGCAGCTGGTGCTCCTCCATGTTGCTTGAAGTCTTCTATGTTGATGGAATAGGCACTGCATACAGAGGCCATCCTCTTCTAGCTGTGTGGCTCAATTGAGGAAATCCTGCTTACCCACCTATATTTAAAGGATACCCGAAGTGACATGATGAGATAGACATGGGTATGCACAGTGCCAAGCACACAAATAACTATGCAGTGTTCCTTTTTTTCTTTCGCTGTCTGAAAGAGTTAAATATCAGGTATGTAAATGGCTGACCCAGTCCTGACACAGACAGGAAGTGACTACAGTGTGACCCTCACTGATAAGAAATTCCAACTATAAAACACTTTCCTAGCAGAAAATGGCTTCTCAGAGCAAGAAAAAGATAAAAAGGGGAGTTTCTTATCTTCGAGGGTCATACTGTAGTCACTTTCTGTCTGAGTCAGGACTGAGTCAGCCACTTACATACCTGATATTTAACTCTTTCAGGCAGAGAAAGAAAAAAAAGGAACACAGCATAGTTATTAGTGTGCAAGGCACTGTACATACTCATGTCTATCTCATCATGTCACATGTCACACTTCGGGTATCCTTTAAAGTCTCATCACGTGACAGGGTAAAGTAGTTCAGGTATGTAGGCCATGGTTTATTTTATTTTTTTGCATATACTGGTATAACGCAGCTGCAACATTTTGCTGTATCACAAGTCTACAAATATACTTTAGGTTGGGTCGAAGGGATGACCTCAGTTGAGCACCATAGCAAGAAGGACATGGACACTGCTGGCAGTATTTCTTCAGTCAACAGAGAAGACTCCAAGCAAGCTAATGATAGAATGGTTCTTTATCAACCTTGAAGAATCTTATCAAAAGAAAAGAAGATTTTTAGCAACATGCAGTTGGCAGATCATAGTTGGTGTGCTAAAGAAATTACCTAAAAAAATATCTTGAAGACTTCTAACACCATTAAAGTAAAGTTAAATATTACAACCTTACAACCTGGCATCACGGTGACGGAGTGGTTAGTTATCCCGCCTTGCAACGCTGGGTTAAATCTGTGGGATTCATCCGGGCATTCCAGTTTCCTCCCACATCCCAAAAACATACACATAAGTTAATTGGCTTCCCCTGAATTGGCCCTAGATTATAATACATACACTACAGGATACATAAATAGACATACTGTATGACTATAGGTAGGGATTAGCTTGTGAGGGACAGTTATTGACAAGACAATATACTCTGTACAGCACTACGGAAGATGTCGGTGCTATATAAATACTAAATAATACCAACAACAACCACGTGGTTTACTGAGCACAGTTTTCAACAAAGGGCAACAAGGTAGTGGGTCTGCTAAAAGATCCCCTCTACCTATTTTCCAGATTGGGAGTGGCTGTTTTGTTTGGTCATCCTTGTTTACTTTACCTGGTTCACACCAGGACAGGTATGCAATGAACTTTTTCTCCTAAGTGATATTTTCACACCCTGTCATGAAATGCCTTTAAAGCCACCAGCAAGCAGGACAATACTGAAAATAATTTTGATAGCACTTTTTCACCAACTTTTAGGTACTTTTTCAATTGTTAAATTCCTAATAGTTATTTTAAAGACAATATCCTTGTCCAGTGTGTACACACACATTACAGTATGTGCAAAATCCCATCACTCAGCGTTCTGGCAGTGCAGGGCAGCAGGCAACTGATGAGCTAATTATTCTGATCTCCTGTCTTTAATTAACCTCATTTTTAGACATCTTAAAGAGAATCTGTACTCTAAAATTCTTACAATAAAAAGCATACCATTCTATTCCTTATGTTCTCCTGGGCCCCTCTGTGCTGTTTCTGCCACTCCCTGCTGCAATCCTGATTTGTAATTAACAGTTTTAGGCAGTGTTTACAAACAAAAGACTGGCTTCTAAACAGAGTATCATAGGCTGAGAACTAGCTTACTGTGTGACTCATGCAGAGTTTGGAGGGTGTGTGTAAAGCTTCTGCCAATGACAAGCAGTGCTGCACATTCCACACATTCCAGCCTCAGCCCGACAGACACGGCAGAGGAAAGGAGATAAGATTTATTACAGAGATAGTGCAAGTAGGAAAGGCTGCAGTAAGACAGACCACATTAGAACAGTAATAGGAACTTATAGGACAGAAGAAATAAGGCTCAAAATGTTGTTACAGAGTATCTTTAAAGCGGTATTGTCACCATAAAAATCAAATTTCAACAGCAACTGGTCTGAGTGTATTAAATGATAAAGATGCTAATCCTGCATTCAAAACTTCTTCTGCTGTTATGGTTTGGAGTTATCACATACTTTAGGAGCTCTGGCCCTAGTGCCAAACAGTGCCAAAAAGTTGAATGCTGGGAGTTCTTTTGAATGCTGGGAGTTCTTTTTATCTATAATATATTCCTCCTCTTCCATTTATTTCCCTGCCTAGCTGATCACTTGTGTTTACAAGCAAGGCTGAGGTGACTCAGTGATTGGATGTGTAAATAAAAAAAGTCTCTGGGAGGAGGGCAGCTAATGAATACACAATGAGCAAGAGAAGGGAGGGGGGAAAACAAGAGTCAGGGAGGATATGATGTCAGCATTAGTTTGGTAAAATGGCCACTGCCTTGAATAGGATTTTCTGCTTTTCTTTTATAAAATTCACAGGAATCACTACGTGGATAGCACAATACATCTGTTATGTAAGTAGTAGTAGTATTTATCTACTTATATATGTGTTTTTTTTATTTCTAGGTTAGCATGGGTGTCGCTTGTTCTTAAAGGCTACCTTTTTGTGTTTTGCATAAGGTGCCTGGGCAGGCCATGCTGCATGAGAGGGACTGGAAGAGCTCGTAAGCAGCAGGCTGATCACAGTGACTGGACTATGAACAGTCTTAAAACGATTTCTGCACAATGGTAATACTGGTGTGCACACTCATAACTTTTGTGGCCACAGCAGACTTGCTTTTCCCAGGCACCTCAATATTTGTAGAACTGCCACTGATGCTTGTGACGTACATCTGCTGAATGCAGCGCCCAGCAACCTCCCCTCAGTGTGACAATCCCTCTCTCCTCACTAGCACTCAGCCTGTCTCTCTCCCCATTAGCACCCAGCCTGTCCGACCCTCTCCCCATTAGCACCCAGGCTGCTGCTCTCTCCCCCCCAAGCCACCAACAAACAAGAAAATACTCAGAATAATTTTGACAGTACTATTTCGCTTTCTTTTTGGGATTTTTTTTTTCAAATTCTTTATTGAAAAAGAGGTATACACAGTAGTACAGGTATAGTCACAATGAAGTATAACAACAATGGTTCCTTGTAGGTCTATACAAAAACAGCAGGATTACATTAACTCACTTAATGAAACATTATACTAATAATATTAAATGGAGAGCATAACAGGTGTTAAGATAAGTTGCGTATTTACCTCTTTTATATTTCCCCCCCAAAATAGAATAGAATAAGGGGATAGTAAATGTGATATTTTTGCTGCAAACATAGCAAAAACTTTAACATAGCATGAACTGGTCCGGTTAAGGTCATCGTCAGGGAGGTTATTGATGATAAGTCAGTCTCTGAAAGTGTGTATGACAAACACCAAAATGGCTATGGCGTGGGCTCTCTGTGTGAATGCCTGGGTAACTCATCAAGGCTGTGCCAGGATGTCTCTCAAGTCATCAAGTCTTCAGATACTCTGTATACTGACCACAGGTTCCAGGTTTTGGAGAACTGTTCTTGTTTGCCTAGAAGAGACATTCTGTCCCGTTCCAGGCTCTGGATTTTATCTAACTCTTGAATTACTAAAGAAAGAGTAGGTAGGGTGGTTTTGCCCCATAATCTAACAAACATACCCTAAATTCTGCTAAAACGGTATTAAACAGATTGTTTATATGCCTTTATTTTCCAATTGTGCATATGGAGCAAGAAGAAAGGGCAAGTGAAAGGTGTGTCTCTGCCCATCATTTCTCTTATAAGCTTTTCAACTGCTTTCCAAAAGTGAGTGATTTTATTGCAACTCCATAGTATGTGCAATAATGACCCAACTTCATTTTTGCAACACCAGCAGTTAGGGTCTTTGAGTGGAAAAATCTGACTAACTCGTAGAGGGGTATAGTACCAGCGTGCTAGCACTTTGAAATTAATTTCCTGAATGCAGGCAGAGATACTAGATTTGTGAGCAAAGATACACATATTAGCTCTTTCCTTATTTGTGAAAGTGACTCCCAAATCTCTTTCCCAGTCTTGTAGGTATTTTAAGTCTTCTAATGGACGATCTATGAGGAATTTGTAAACTAGGGATAAGGTTTGCTTAATTGGGCCTTTGTCAAAAATATATCTTCAAATGGAGTCTGAAGGGTCCTATGGCAAATACTCACATCTTGTGAGGCTAGAAGATGCCTAATTTGTAGAAGGCCCCACCAATCTAGAGTCTGGGTATCAAAAAGCATTCTAAGTTCTGGTAGAGTAAGCCATCTTTGGCCATTATGTAGTTTGCGAATGCCAAAGTGTGGCAGAGATCTTCATTCCCCTAAATATTGCTGTGAGCAGCCTTGTGGAAACTCTGGGTTGTTAAAGATGGGGAGAAGGGGCGTGGGCCAAGGTGAGATCTGCGGGGAAGATCTGGCTGCCTGAAATGTTTTGAGAGTTATGTACACCAGATATGAGTTAGACCACTGGGTTTTAGGGTTGTTTGAGGCCCATGAAAGGAGTCGAAGTGGTAAAGAGGTAAGTGATTGTTCCAAAGAGGGATTTTTTTTTTTAATTGAAGAGTGCAAAAGTTATTTTAAACAGAAGATGTAAAATGATCTCCTAGGACAGGGGTCTGCAACCTTTAAGACGTAAAGAGCCACTTGGACCCGTTTCCGAAAAGAGAAAAAAACTGGGAGCCGCAAAACCATATGCACAAATCGTTAGCAGATATGACCAACATATGCACAAATCGTTAGCAGATATGACCCCCATATGCACAAATCGTTAGCAGATATGACCCCCATATGCACAAATCGTTAGCAGATATGACCCCCATATGCACAAATCGTTAGCAGTTATGACCCCCATATGCACAATCCTTCAGTAGATATGACCCCCATATGCACAAATCGTTAGCAGATATGACTCTCATATGCACAAATCGTTAGCAGATATGACCCCCATATGCACAAATCGTTAGCAGATATGACCCCCATATGCACAAATCGTTAGCAGATATGACCCCAATATGCACAATCCTTCAGCAGATCTGACCCCCATATGCACAAATCGTTAGCAGATATGACCCCCATATGCACAAATCGTTAGCAGATATGACCCCCATATGCACAATCCTTCAGCAGATCTGACCCTCATATGCACAATCCTTCAGCAGATCTGACCCCCATATGCACAATCCTTCAGCAGATCTGACCCCCATATGCACAATCCTTCAGCAGATCTGACCCCCATATGCACAAATCGTTAGCAGATATGACCCCCATATGCACAAATCGTTAGCAGATATGACCCCCATATGCACAATCCTTCAGCAGATCTGACCCCCATATGCACAATCCTTCAGCAGATCTGACCCTCATATGCACAATCCTTCAGCAGATCTGACCCCCATATGCACAATCCTTCAGCAGATCTGAAAAAAAAAAAACATTTACTCACCTAGTCAGAAGACCTCCTGTCACAATCTCCTCCTGTCCCGACCTCCGGTCCCGACCTTGTGGCGCGCAACTCCCACGATCCTCTTCCTACGTCACGTCCTGCCTGCAGGGCTACGGGAAAATGGCCGCCCGAAGCCCTGCACTGCACTGGTCCGGCGGCCTCTCTGATAGGCTGCCGGCCAGCAACAACAGCACATGGCACGAGCGCCGCAGCCACTGGCACCGGAGCCGCCTAGGAGCCGCGGCGAAGATCAAAAAGAGCCGCGGGTTGCCGACCCCTGTCCTAGGAGGAAACTTAGGAGAAAAAGTGAATTTGTTTTTCATACTATTTTATGGCGCTTAAGACCTTTTTTGGGGGGTACTTATTTCATTGGAAATTGTACTTTATTGACATCAATGAACTCTTCTGCAAAAAACATTATGCAGGCAGCAAATAGAACAAATCCACAAATATTTTTAAGAAGCAGAAGCAAACAAATGTGCTTATTACTACTCAGGTTAATGATTCAAACATGTAACATTTCTAAATTCCATTTTACTTACTTTCAGGTAAGTTAGAACAGTTTTTTGAAATACTGTATATACAAACTGAAAAAATCCCCAGTAATATCTCTTTTAAAAGTGAGAGTCTCCATTTTACAAGTGAAAAAAATGCAGGATTTATGCAGAGGTGAAATGCAGAGTGTAGTCTCTAACAGGCTTAAAAATATATCTGGTAGCTCAAGACTGTAGAATTTGTTGATCATATTTTACAGTCGGGTATGAGAACTGTTTTAAAAGAATGTGTAGTGCTAGGCTCCCAATTAGCAGACTGCTAACAAAGCTCTGGGCAATGTAACACTTCCTTTCCATGCCTGTTATTTTTATGATTCACATATGTTTATTAGCTTTGGGCTTAAAATTCTAATTGTACAAGATATAATCATGAGTTTCTCAGGTAAAGGTCTGTGTAATTTAAATTCCATGGAAACAATGCCTAAATAAATTATACTGAAAAAACAAAAAAAAAAGATTCAAAATTCCTTTAAAACAGTACTTAAATGAATTATACTAAAAGAGTTTCTAAAAATATTGGTGTATTCATTTCTTAATCTGTTTTTTTGCACCTGTTGGGACTAGAATCTGTATGTCACTTTCAGTGGATACACATGCACAATTACTGTCACCTCCAAGGATATGCACTCCATGTCTGGGGCAACAGTTTGGGGCCAAATGCTGTGGAGATGCATTTCTAACATACATGATGTGTTTTGCTTCTATAGAGTGAGGAGGAAAGACAATGGCATGGTGCATGATGGAATGACTTCAAGTGGGCGGGGAATAGGAAAGCAATGGGTTCAGCCTGCACTTGGGTGGCGTGATCTGGTACTCAGTCTCCTGGCAACACAGCCAGGGCCAGCCTGCACACAGAGTAGATTTTCCGCACAGATTACCCCAACTGGCTGCCTCAGCCAAAAACCATTTCGCGTTTGTACAAGTCTTTCGTCATTAGGCCCAGTGCAATTCAAAGTGATAAAATACTCAAACCATGTTTGCCTTTTTATTGTCCAAGTTGACAGCTGATTCAGTTGTAAAGTTAACACTGTCAATGCCTAGGATAATTTAACCACTTGCCGACCGCCCACAAGTACTGGGCCTAAACGACCGCAATACGCCCATCGGTGGTGGTGGCGGCGGCGGCCGTGGTTATGTGCCAATCGCGTCACAGGATCAGGCGCCGGCAACAGGCTCTGCCCCCCTTGCACAGTAACCCGCCAGCCGTTCAGAAGCGCCGGCGGGTTACTAGCATCCAGATCACCGCATACAAAGTGTATAATACGCTTTGTAATGTATACAAAGCGTATTATACAGGCTGCCTACTGCCCTGGTGGTCCCAGTGTCTGAGGGACCACCAGGGCAGGCTGCAGCCACCCTAGTCTGCACCCAAACACACTGATCTGCCCCCCCCCTGCCCCCTGATCACCCACAGCACCCCTCAGACCCCCCCTGCCCACCCCCCAGACCACTGTTTGCACCCAATCACCCCCCTAATCACCCATAAATCACTCCCTGTCACTATCTGTCAACACTATTTTTTTAATGCCCTAAACTGCCCCATGGGGGCTGTTGATCACCCCTCACCCCTCAGATTCTCCCCAGATCCCCCCCGCCCAGACCCCCCTGTGTACTGTATGCATCTATCCCCGCTGTAATAGCCCACTGATCACCCATCAATCACCCCCTGTCACTGCCACCCATCAATCAGCCCCTAACCTGCCCCTTGCAGGCAATCTGATCACCCACCCACACCATCAGATCGCCCGCAGACCCGCCGTCAGATCACCTTCCAAGTGCATTGTTTACACCTGTTCTCTCCTCTAAACACCCACTGATTACCCATCAATCACCCATCAATCACCCCCTGTCACCACCTGTCACTGCTACCCATCAGATCAGACCCCTATCTGCCCCTAGGGCACCCAATCACCCGCCCACACCCTCGGAACGACCTCAGACCCCCCCCCAGACCTCCCCCCCTGTGTACTGTATCCATCTATTCTCCCCTGTAATCACCCGTCAATCACCCGTCAATCACCCAGTCACCACCTGTCACTGCCAGTGGCGTGGGCACACGGAACGGTGTCCTGACTGGGAGAGGTGACCGTAGCGCACACGGACATTGCTCTCAGCACCGCAGGAGACACACGACAGCAGCCGAGGCCCAGCATAACGGGGGAGAGCCCATCTTAAGTCATCAGATTGTAAGTGCAATTGCGTTTTATATTTTAATAAATTTATACGGTTTTACACTATGTGGAGCTTTTTCCTTTGAGGAATTCTGTTGACATGCATGGTGGCAAGCTTGAGGATATTGATCAGTGAACAAGTGGACTATCCAGAGGCGGTGAGGGATGGCCCTAAGTGTCCCGATGTGCATCTTGGCCTAGTTTAGTTGGCCTACTATTTGGTGAGTCCGGAACCTTGCGGTGTGGTGGTGGTTATCAATTTACTGATGAGGTCCTAAATAGCAGATCTACGATTACTGAATGTGATTGGCACCTTATTCATTGAACTGTACTCCTGCTTGTATCACATCCACTGCATGGACTTTTAGTTGTGTAGGTGCTACCTTCTATTGAGAGACTGCTACATATACAGAAGGAGCTGCTCCAACAGTGTTTTAGTATTTTAGTGTCATTTTTAATGTAATTTTGTGACCATTACTGTTTAGATAGGACTAGGGATTTTGGTGTTGCGCTATCTCTGTAACTACCATTTAAACCATAACATGCTGATGGCTTAAAAGAATCTTGTGGCCAAATTATGTGAAAGCGGTACACGTGTTGCTGTCTTATGATTTATCAAATGTGTAAGGTTTCACTGCCATTTTCGTAGCTCTGAAATTGAGGGGAGTGTGGAGTCTAGGGACAGTCAAAAACTTTTCAACCTGTGTCTAATACCTTATCTAGCTGTGCACATGCAGTCATTAGAACATTGGTGAGAGCAGACAGATTTTTTTTCTACAGACCCTGCAGGCAAGCCTCTGCTCTGCATCATGCTATGCACCTTTCCCAGCTTGCCCACCCTCCTAATAGCTCTTTAATTGTTGCTGCCTGAAGCACATGGTTCACATTGATAACTTTTTCTTAGCACCACGGCTGGTTCTTCTTGTATGCAGCAAACTGACTAGGGAATGTTTATAAATAATATATAATAACACCTGATTTAGTTGATTATTGCTAGATTATAAAACCTTGAGGCAGGCAACACACTTGTCTTTCAGTGTTCTGCATGCGTTTTTCTGCATACTTTTTCCGCACACCAACAACACATTGATTAAAATGAGTTCTCAATTTTTCTGCGCAGAAAACGCAGTGTGTTCCCTGCCTCACTCATTGTCAAATGGTTTGTCAAAGTTTTTTTTGGTGACTTAAAATGAATGTCTTCATGTGCATAGCAAGCATTAGGTAGCTGTAATGCAATGTAATGCAATGTGTATTGAGCGAATCCTTGATTTATTTATTTTTCATATAATACACATAGGCAAATGCAAGGGGGGATTACAGCTGCCCAGAATCCCACCTTAGACCAGGGCCATTGTTGTGTCTGGGGACAGGCACAGGTTTAAACAGAATATCTTCAGGCATCCTCCAGCTCACAGCACTGCCCTCTTTCTTTCCCGGGTACAGTTGACTTTGGATGTAGCAGCAGGGTGTACACAGAGCATGGAGCAGCTCTGGGAAACTTAACAGAGTCAGGTATGAGCACAGCCCTGTGTCCTACTGTGTGAATGCTTCACTTTCCCCTTCATTACCAATGTTGGCTATCCTCATTATTATCTGTATCCAAACTGCTCCTGATCGATCCTGTTGTTGATCGGGAGCAGATCTGACATTTAGGAAATAATCATCAAATCCTGTCAGTCAGATGGGAAATTGCATAGTGTGTACCCAGCATGATGTCCTAACATATTATTATACCGTATTGTGCGTGTTATACTGTATTTCAGGAATTCCCCCCCTTGAAATTCCTGGGTTTGCCCCTGATACACATATTGTTTAGCTTTTAAAAAAGGGAAAAAAATAAGCATGTATTTTTTAACAAGTATATCACATGATTAATTGAAGTGTGTGAGTCCCATTTAGAGTGCCAAACCATTTTATTTAGGTCTACCTTTACGCCTCAAATTCCTTTTCTACAGCTTCACTTAACACTGCCATTAATCCACAGCATTAAATATTTAAAGTGGTGTAAATAGTGTTATCGTATCTTAGAAAGAGGTAGCAGACAATCAAGAGAATAAGCTGATCCAGTCTTTCAGTGAAACTGAAGACAACATTGTAAGAGCTGAGTGCTAGCAGGTCAGGGTGACTCTGTGGCAACTTTGTCTCCAAACAACAATGGGATATATGTCATCATCATCAGAAATGGATTAAGTGTGTTTTCAGTACGCAAGACGTAATTAGGTAGCTGAATCATATGATGCAGCACAGTAGAACAAGACCAGAGATCATTTGTTTTTCAGCACTCTCCCTTCAGATGGGAAACCTCATAGAATGCTGAACTTTAACCTCTAATAACCGTTTGAATCTTAGTAGGAATTATTATGTTCTTGCAGGCCTCCCTTGCTTTGTTGCTTGTGGTGTTTTGCAGTGCTACTGATATTTTCCATACCGTATTTTTCACACATATTAACAATGAACAGTCTCCGGCTTTTCCCCACTTCTTAGATACATCCATCTTTGGTCATTTAAAATAAACTTTCTTTAAAAATTCCTTAGTTAGGATATGTCTGATTTCCTTAATAACATTTACGTACAATATCATGTACCTTATCGGTACTGCCAGCATTTAAGATTTTGATTGTAGGGAAAAAGTAACTATAAAGAGAAAGGAAGGTCTGTGGCAGCTGCCCAGTCTGAGCTTCCTGTAAAGCTAGATGAGCAATGATGCATTCATATCCAGAATAGAGCCATAATTCATATACAGTAGGGTTGAATGCGGTACATACATCGCCATCCAGAGAGTGCACAATAAAAGTATACCTGTGCATGCTGATACCCAGCTCAGTCATACTTGCCTTAATGATAGCTGCTATCCAGAATGGCATAAGGAGGCAGTGGAATGTAGACCCAGGCACGTGCAGAGGGGTGTGCTCTGGGTGCACTTTTGAAACACCCATAAAGAGGACCCTTTGGCTGCAAAAAATAAGCCCCGCCCATGGCCGTGATAAGCCCCAGCCATTGCATGCGGGGAGTCCCGCCCACCACCTCGGGAAGCTCCTCCCCCATCGGGGACACTTTGGAATAAAGAGGTCGCATACAGGATTCCTAGAGTAACCATCCCTGCAGCTGTGTTGGAGCAGGTAAGATGGTGTCTCCCTGACAGCAGTGACCTCTCCCTCCTCAGTATTCACAGTGACCTCTCTCTTAACCCTCCACCCACTGTGACCTCTCCCTCCCCTGCATTAGCACTGCAGTGATCCTGCCTCAGCCAGCAACCACAGTGACCTCTCCCTCCCCAATGGCACCCTTTTTGTCCCCAGCAGCACCCATAGTGATCTCCCTCAGCACCTAAACTGACCTCTCCCTGCTCCAGCACCCACAGTGACCTCTCTCTCCTCCAGCACCCCCAATGACCTTCCTTCCTGGAGCACCCACACCGAGGTTTACTGAGCTCTACTTCTCCCAACATCCACCCACACCCCTTTCCCCCATAGCTGGCACCCAGTACTCACACTCACATGACACCAAGTACCTGCACCCAGGCCTGACATTGCACCCAGTACTCACACCTGCACACAGCCTCTACATGGCACCCACTATCTGCACCAATAACCCACTTAACCAGAATCCACACCCAAATGAAATGCATTTAAATCCCATGTGACACCCAATGCCCACCCATATCCAGCATCGGCATGGCACCAAGTATTTGCACCCATGTCACACCCAGTACCTGATCCCAGCACCCACATGACATCCAGTACATGCACCCAGATCTCACATGGCACTAAGCACCTGCAATCAACACCCGCATGACACCTAATATTCTCACACAGCCTCAACCCACATGACACCCTGTACCCACACCCAGAACCCACATGGCACCCAGCCTCAGCATTCAGCACCTACATGACAACCAATACCCCCCTGGCCAGAAATGCAGCTGAATGCAGCTAGCGCTTCTGTGACTGTATGTGTGTCATGCAGAGGGGCTCAGGGGTATGGTATGGGACAGATGGAGAGCCAGGTGGAGGGGAAGGCCACATGCCACTGCAAGGCAAGGGGGCTGAGGGGGGAGGCCCCCACCACTTTTAGGTACTACTGTGCATTTGGGGGGAGGCCCCTTTTTTAAATTTGAGCTCCCCCCACTTAAGGACCCTCTGCACGGCCCTGTGTACACCAAAACCTTTGTGATTTGATTGTAATTGTAAACTAGAGCAGAGCAGCAGCCATTCATTTGATTGTTTTTCGAAGGGGGTAGGAGGCGCCCGTGTAATGTATTGAGTGTTCCCTTTATACAAGAAGACTCCACTTGAGAAATGGTTAAGAGGGTTTATTTAGCACAATAGACAACGCGTTTCGCGGTCCAAGCCGCTTCCTCAGGTCGATTACAGGTGCTTTTAAAACAAATGAGTGAAATCAATAAAAACAATAAAAGAAACCACAATAAAAGAAAACATAATAAAAACTTACTGGCGAGGCACTCGGAGTTGTAAAACATACATACTGACATATGATGACATAGACATTCATAAATTAATGATAAGTTAGGTTATAATAACAAGCTGTTGGGATCCCTAGGATCCGGTACTGGGTAACGGAGGTATACATATAAAGTAAAAACAAGTAGTAGTAGTAGTGATACCGAGGTTCATAGGTGTACATTAGTTAGATCGCTTTCTGTTATAGTAATAGGTGGAGGTGGAAGGAGGTATATATGTGATTCTAAGTGGGATCTGCATCAAGGGTAGATTATATGTATGCGGTAGTAGATTCCGTGGAGGTTGGGATGGTCCTGGAGGGAAGGAGGGAGGGGGGGGGGAAGAGCGAGACGATTGCTGCGAGTAGAATTGCTGTGAGTAGGACTGCTGCGAGTAGGAACTAAAATAAGTTATCCACAGGGGGTGGGATGGGGGGGCGGGGTTTGGGGGAAATTCATATGCTTGCTGAGGTCGTGGGGAGAGCTATTCCCGATGTTGCTGGAAGGGTGACACTGGGTTAGACCAGATGAGGTCAATGTGGGTATCTAAGATATGTGTGAGGCCCCCCAGTGTGTCCTAGTGAGACACACGGGATAGCCCAGGACGGTATAGATAGAGCTGGAGGGGTCATAGGGGATATGTTATATATATATATATATATATGTCTCCTCTTGGGGTGTAGTAAATGAGCAGAGGGGGTAGTCTAAGGGCTGGTACTAAGGATCTGCTTCGGGTAGGAATCTGTATTGTAATAAGTACCAGCTATAAGAATTTGAGTGGGGACCCCATGTGGGTGCGTGAGGTATCTTACCTTATGAGAGAGCCCGGAGAGCCAAAGCGCCAAGCCGGTGGCTCTGTGAGTTAGCGTTTAAGAGTGTATCTATTCCGGAAGAGGAACGGACCAGACGGGGGGCGTGTCTAGTGAGAGGCCTATCCGGTGGAGAAGGGGGCGTGATCGTAATCCAGGCCTCGTGTTAGCTGCACTATGGATATGTGGACGAGTATAGTATAGAGTTTATCTGACCTAATGTATCTGCGGCCACAGGATGGCAGCAGATACATTAGGTCAGATAAACTCTATACTATACTCGTCCACATATCCACCTAAAAACACTGTGTTTTACTCGTCATGTAAATATTATCTAAGCTATTTACTGAATCTCTCTACTACTACAACACTACACCCGCCTCCTCTCCTTCTATCCCACCCCCCGCTACTGTCTCCTTCGGCTCACAGCCGACCCTGCCCATAGTCAATATGGCGCTCCCTATACCACGCGCATGCGCGCGCACCCTGCTCTGACATACAGCCACGCGTCTAATTGGTCCGTCTCCCCTTCCTTCTAAGCGAGGCTTAGCACGCATAGTGCAGCTAACACGAGGCCTGGATTACGATCACGCCCCCTTCTCCACCGGATAGGCCTCTCACTAGACACGCCCCCCGTCTGGTCCGTTCCTCTTCCGGAATAGATACACTCTTAAACGCTTATTCACAGAGCCACCGGCTTGGCGCTTTGGCTCTCCGGGCTCTCTCATAAGGTAAGATACCTCACGCACCCACATGGGGTCCCCACTCAAATTCTTATAGCTGGTACTTATTACAATACAGATTCCTACCCGAAGCAGATCCTTAGTACCAGCCCTTAGACTACCCCCTCTGCTCATTTACTACACCCCAAGAGGAGACCTATATATATATATATATAACATATCCCCTATGACCCCTCCAGCTCTATCTATACCGTCCTGGGCTATCCCGTGTGTCTCACTAGGACACACTGGGGGGCCTCACACATATCTTAGATACCCACATTGACCTCATCTGGTCTAACCCAGTGTCACCCTTCCAGCAACATCGGGAATAGCTCTCCCCACGACCTCAGCAAGCATATGAATTTCCCCCAAACCCCGCCCCCCCCATCCCACCCCCTGTGGATAACTTATTTTAGTTCCTACTCGCAGCAGTCCTACTCACAGCAATTCTACTCGCAGCAATCGTCTCGCTCTTCCCCCCCCCCCTCCCTCCTTCCCTCCAGGACCATCCCAACCTCCACGGAATCTACTACCGCATACATATAATCTACCCTTGATGCAGATCCCACTTAGAATCACATATATACCTCCTTCCACCTCCACCTATTACTATAACAGAAAGCGATCTAACTAATGTACACCTATGAACCTCGGTATCACTACTACTACTACTTGTTTTTACTTTATATGTATACCTCCGTTACCCAGTACCGGATCCTAGGGATCCCAACAGCTTGTTATTATAACCTAACTTATCATTAATTTATGAATGTCTATGTCATCATATGTCAGTATGTATGTTTTACAACTCCGAGTGCCTCGCCAGTAAGTTTTTATTATGTTTTCTTTTATTGTGGTTTCTTTTATTGTTTTTATTGATTTCACTCATTTGTTTTAAAAGCACCTGTAATCGACCTGAGGAAGCGGCTTGGACCGCGAAACGCGTTGTCTATTGTGCTAAATAAACCCTCTTAACCATTTCTCAAGTGGAGTCTTCTTGTATAAAGGGAACACTCAATACATTACACGGGCGCCTCCTACCCCCTTCAAAAAACAATCCTGTATTACCCCACGCGTGGGGTCCTTCACGACCGACGAGAAGTGAAGCCTTTTTCTAAGGAGCAGCGACCGATCACTATAAAGACCGAGTGGGGACGGGACTTCCCCACATGCCTGTACAAGTGGTTGCCTCCAAGCAACCTACACTTGTGAGTATATTTACTCTTAATTTTTATTCCTTTATCTGAAGGTAATACACCATAAGGGCTCCTGGTACCCCTGCGGTTTTTTTCTTTTCTTTTCTCCATAATTGACCACATTCATTTGATTGAACCTTAAAGAGCCTCTATTATCTAAAGCATAAAAAAAAGAGAGCTTGCCATGACACGTCTCAATGCTGCAGTATCAGGGGGAAGAGGAAGGGGTCTCAGTGTTAGATACTTACCTGATCTGATAAAAGGGAACTCAGGTGATGCTCCACCCCCTCTTAGGAAGTGTAGTTATGGCCATGTTTCCAAAGTCTGCCAAAGCTCTTCGGGAACCTCTGCCAGCTTATATCTATTTAGTATGTTTGATGGTCTTACCCATCTGGGCAAATCTATACTACCACTACTACTACTGCTGCGGTTCAATTGATGCAAATTATACAGTTGGTGCTTGAAAAAGGAGGCTAGGGAAGTTTGAAACGGAGTGATATAATCACACTATTTATTTTTAAACAGCATCCAACAATTTCTCAAGTAGTGACTTGGTGTGCAGACAAATTTTAACAAAGTATCTTTTTTTTGCAAACTTTTTTTAAAAGACTACTAAAAGTATATTGCTGTCTCTAATAAGTCCTCCCCACTCCCCTTTTATACACCATTGTTATCAAAATATTTTCACTAAATTCTGCTATTACTATCAGAATTTGGCAAAAGATATGTGTATTGTTTGGGGAGTTGAAAATGTTCAGTGCATTCAAAGGAGTTGTAAGGGGAAATAAGGTAAAATGAATGGCACTTACTGGGGGCTTCCTCCAGCCACAAGCTCCCAGGACCTCCCTCGCCGCAGCTCTGCCTGCAGCCGTTTGCCGGAGCTCCGACCCGGTCCCCGGCGATGACGTCAGAGCGACCTGGAGGTCGCTCTGTACTGCGCCTGTGCGATCGGCGCTGTCAATCACCGCAACGTGGGCCGGAGCGGACTGCGCAACCATATTCTTCTCCTTTAAGGTTCCCTTTAACTACTTCAGCCCACAGGGTTGTTAATTTTTTGCATCTGAGCAACTTTCACCTCCCATTCATTTGCCAATAACTTTATCACTAAATAAGAGGAATATTAAGAAAGAAATAGAAAAAAATCATTATTTCTCAGTTTTTGGCCATTATAGTTTGAAATTAATACATGCTACCCTAATTACAACCCCTGTATTTTATTTGCCCATTTGTCCCGCTTATTATACCATTTAAATTGTCCCTTCACAATATATGGCACCGATTTTTATTTCAAAATAAAGATGCATTTTTTCATGCGTCTTAATTTAAAAAATTATATTCATATACTTCTTTGACAGGCATATTTAAAAAGTTCAGACCCTTGGGTAACTATTTGTTTTTTGTTTTTTTAAATTGTAATTTATTTTTTTTTATTAAATATTATTTGGGTAATTTTTGGTGTGGGAGGTAAACAGCTAATTTTAAATGTACAAAAAAATGTATTTAATAAAAAATGGATGTGGGTGTAGTTTTACTATTTGGCCACAAGATGGCAAAATTCAAAAAAGTCCTTGAAGCATACGATCATGCTTCCAGGAACATGAATTGAGGACGGGAAACTTTTTTTAACTCCGAAAAATTGCAGCCTCTGATAAGAGGCTGTCGTTTTTTTCTGCGGGGGGCTTCGATCAATGAATGGGAGCTATAATCCCATTCATTGATCGCTGGGCTAACGGCTAGCGGTGGGAGCATGCTCAGCCGGCGGGAGTGCGCGTAGCCTATCTGTACGAGAATGTTCGTCCAGGTAGGCTTAAGTGGTTAAACCTTATTGAGCCTCTGTGGGGCATCCTCAAACAGAAGGTAAAGAAGCACCAAGGTCTCTTCCACTCCTCCATGATGAAGCTGGCGGATGTTAGAGGATTTCAGTGGCAACCCGTGAAGCTCTAGTGAATTCCATGCCCAAGAGAGTTGAGTCGGTGCAGGAAAATAAAGGTGGGCATCACAAAATATTGACACATGGCCAGGATTTTGATTTTTGATTTAATTCACTTAGAGGCAGGGGTCTAGCAATAGCCATAGCAGCCATAGCCAGGGCCCGTTTAAGCAACAATGGGGCCCCAGGGCAAAATAAACCTGGGGGGCCCCCCCAACAGATACCCCGGAGCAAAAATTGACATTAAGGGACCTTTTTTGCAGCTGGTATAGTCAGGGTTTGAAGCCCCAATCGGTCGGAGCTCCACATTTCTGGCTCCCCCAGCCTGTATGGGGGACAAGGGGTTAAAAAGTTTCAGGAGGGGGGACCCCACATAATTTAAAAAAAAAATTCCCACACTCTAAATATAAAGAAAAGAATTGGGAAAATAGGAAAAAAATGCCAGGGATCTTCATACAGCCATATTGCAGCTGTATAGCGATCCCTGGCCAAAGCGCTGCGGCTGCGTATAGACCCCCTGGAAACCCTGTCAGGAAATGTATTGCCCTTTCTTTTGATAAATGTAAAATTACACTACTGTTAGGTACTAAAAGTGACATTTACCGCATTTAAAAGTATACCTTTTTCCTTCAAAACTTTAAAATCAATTTTCTCAAAAACTAAGGTTTTTTGAAAAATTGTTTTTTCCTCTTATTCCCAATGATTTCCTTAACATATCCTGCAAATTTAGGGTTTCTAGAATTTAAGGTGGATTTGCTATTAACCATTAAAGTCGGCTGGTTTTTAAATGTGTATTTTTTTTTCCTTTGAAACTTTAAAATCGATTTTCTCAGGAACTATAAGGTCGATTTGAATTTTTTTTCCTCTTGTAGCCACTGGGGGCCCCTACAAGCTCTGGGGCCCTGGGGCAGCTTCCTCCATTGCCTCTATGGTAGCGCCGGCCCTGGCCATAGCAGTTGCTATGGGGCCCTGGAGCAGAGGGAGCCCAGGTGGTACTTGATGCATTCACTAATTACTGCATAAAGCCCATGGACTATATGCAGTGTAGAATTTCTGAGAATGTACATTGCCCAATTAACTCATATCCACAGGGTAGGAGCAGGTGGCATTGCTCAAGGGTAGCTACATCTGAGGGCCCCATGAAAGTTTTGCTATGTGGCCCCATAATCTCTAGCTATGCCACTGCTTACGGGGTGTACTCAGTTGCCATCAGTGTTCATGCCTGAGTGTTAAGTTATTTTGATGGTACAGCAAACTTACACCATTATACTAGCTGTATACTAACTACTTAACATTTTATCAATACCATATCTTCAGGGCTGTCACATATATATATATATATATATAGATATATATATATATATATATATATATATATATATATATCTATATCTATATCTATATATATATATCTATATCTATATATCTATACATCTATATCTATATATATATATATGTGTGTGTGTGTGTGTGTGTATGTGTGTATGTATATATATATATATATATATATATATATATATATATATATATGTATATATATATCTATATATGTATATATGTATGTGTGTGTGTGTGTATATATATATTTATTTATGTTTAACCTCACAGGAAGGGTTTTTAGACCCTCTAACTTCACTCACCACCGTAGTGGGTAAAATGAATTGCAGGCTTGCAGAATCATAGTTTAGGGGTTAGTAATTAATAGTAAGCATGCATCAACTTTCTTTACTAAGTGTTGTAGAAATATCACCCAAGGAAGAGGGGACTCCATCAATCCTCCGTAGGGAAAAACACCTGGCGACACAATCCATCACGTCTGTTGTTCTCAGCAAAGTCCCGGAGTCCAGGCGTTTTCCCAACCCAATTATACTCCCTAAACTATAACACACGCAAGTGCATATTCGGTTGCTGTCGTAGGCACGTGACCACAGTACAAATCTAGGATATCCGCTTTTGCGCAATACAACACAACCAAGTGTGGACACCTCGTGCTCACTGTCAGGAATATAGCAGCTAGTTATGATGCTGGGATAATACAGAAGCATATTTTTCATTTTTCTGGCTGTGTCACATGGGTATGTCAGCCAGTCTGGCTTTGAAGGTATTGACAGCTAGTTCATGGACTGTTAATGTGATTGGGTGTGTGTGTCAATAGACCTACATTTGCATTGAATTCTTCTGGAAGCAGGGAGCTTGGACATTAGCATACAGTTCCTCTGGACAGCCAGGCACAGGTAATTAGGTTGATCTTTTGTATTAAGGTAAACAGCTGCCTGGTGGTCAAAACACTATCAGACTAGACTATAGTTGCCTGTGGGAATTGGATTTTGAACGAACACAGGATTGCTTTAAAGTCTGCAAAGTGTGACAGGAAAAGCTTTGAAGTTTGCCTGTCACAGTCGGGAAAATTGCGTTAGTTGTGGGACTTGTACCCTCAGGCACCAAATGGGCCTATAAGAACCTGCACAGGTCCTTCACAACTTGTAGCTCTCTGGAGATAGCAAAGACGCTAGGGCTGCCCGACTACTGGTCGAAAGCGGTGTTCTCCCGCCAATGACGTTCAAACAACGCTGGAAACGTTTATTTTGGTAAGCAAATAGCTTTGTGTGTATCGTTGTAACTTTTACTTTGTAACTTTTCTACTTTGTTTTTTGTACATCTTTTGTATATATTATTTTCTGCATTGTTCCACTTTTTTCCTGGAATATTAAATAGTTATTTAATAAGTTTGACTTCTGCTGTACTAAACGAACACTCATAGCCTAGAAGAGACTGAAGTGTAACTGTGTAGAAGTCCATGCCTGATTGTACGTTTGAGCAACACTACTGTATAAGATTGTAATTGCATTGTGTGTATGGGGCACTTTTGCGCTCGACAGCAGAGTGGCTAACAGTATCGTTCGGAACGACTGTTAGTGGTTCTGCTGCACGACAGTGTAATTTGCATTACAAGTCAGTGCCTGATTGTGCCGTGTTACTGTACAACTGTACTGTGTGTGTGTGTGTGTGTGTGCGTGGCGTTCCCGTATTCGGCCTAAAGCGCAAAGCTGACCCGAATAAGAAAACGCGGATTGCGCGCTGAGCACTCGACAGCCGAGTGGATGTGTCTAGCAACAGCTAGCGGTGGCAGTAAGGAGCGTTTGAGGGGTCCCAGCCTTGTTTGTAGCTTGAATAAGGCTGCTCCCCGCTTGATCTGGTCAAACCCGCAGTCAAGAACCGTATACGCAGGCATGCCGTGGGCCAGTTCCTGACACTCACTGAATGGGAAAACAATGGCTTTGGCCTTCATGAACCAGATAAAACCGGTTAGGACAAGATAAAGGTGGAACTGCAATGTAACAAAACATGTTATGCTGGCCTGAAGTTAACTCCAGCTTGAGGGTAACTCCAGGGGCTCAAATGTAACTTTATAGATCAGATGGGATGTGAACAGCAATCTAATCCATATATGCAATACATATAGTCCATACAGTACATATGGCACATGTGTATCACAATATCCTATACAATAAAATCCCTGTGGCGGCAGGGACGGATCTAGGGGGGGGCAAGCGGGTCTCTTGCCCCAGGCGCAGTTTGTTGAATTCCTAAAAAGGCGGCAAAATTTGGATGGGGAATGGCAGTTTAGGCGCCGAAACCTGACCTTGCCCCAGGCGCAACTTGGGGCAACTTGGTCTAGATCCGTCCCTGTGTGGCGCTGCATCCAGCTGTCCCTGTTTTTTTGCTACTGCGCATGTGCGCAGTAACGGACAGCTGGACGGGACCAGGGAGCGACGCAGGCGCGGTTGCGTGCACGCACGGCGTCCACACGCATGCGCACTAGCGGTGGCAGAAAAAAAGACCTAGAGTCCGTTTTTAAACGGGCTTGGGTGTACTAGCATATATATAATAGTGCTAGAATTGTGCATGCCTTTTTTTTAGAACCCAGGAAAATTGCCTAGAGTTCTCCTTTACTGAAGCTATTTCTGTGCAGTTAGGCCTGACATCCATATATGCATTTGTTTGTTGCAAAACTTTATGAAAATCCTATCTCACTGATGCCCATTACACTTTATAAATGAAATTAACAAAATGCCATATACATCACAGCAGGCTAACCTCAATTAAAGCTCCTTTGAACAGCAAGAAGATGTTTTCTTGTGACGTATATCAAACATTCTTTTGTCTGAATATTACTGAGTCATCAGCATTAGAATCTTCTCTGACAACATTATCATTACCGTAATCATTGGTGCTCGTAGGATGGATGTCTGGGGTCTGCTGCAGTATAATTACCATAATTACAGGTGCTTGAAGGATAAAGGTCTTGGGAACAAGAAAAAAGCCTACAGCGTGCTGTGAGAATGTTCACAGAGGACCAGGAGAATACAGAACGGGCAAATGAAAACTCTGCCGGCTCCCACTGCTGGCAGTTAATAATAAAGTTGCAAAAACTTCTATATTCGTGCATTTTAGAAGCAAAAGTTTATATAACATTACTTTTAAATACAGTGATGTAACTTAAAATGGATAATATAGAGTACAATTCATAACCATGCAGTTTCTCTACTAAGTTCATAGTAACTGTATCACAAAAAAAAAATCTTTTGTTTAAGCACACTGGGTATTGTCACTTGTTGCACGTGCAGCCCTGCCGTGCATGAAAAAGGAGTGCCAGTAAAATAAAAAAGGGCCCGTACGAAATGGCATCGGTGGATAACAAAATCTTAACGATTAACATTGTTGTCAAACTTGGTTAACAATAAATACCATTTTAAAAACAGATGGGAGATAACAAAGAAAAGATATTAACGATAAAAATCATTATGTAATTCAACAATACAGCTTAACTGAACCCTACTCACACAGAACCCTCCCCTAGTGGTGCCTAAAACTAACCACTCCCCTGGTGGTGCCTAACCCTAACCCCCCCCCCCCCCCCCCCCCCGTTGATGCCTAACCACTCCTCTGCAGAATCACCCTTTTACACATAGAAATGATAATATCTTTGATAACGCACAATCTGTACAGACAAACAAAATATGACAAAAACTGTAACATTGCAAGCTTCTAAAACAATAACATACTTCAAAAACTGTAATGTTCTAATGTTATAAACAATATTTATTGGGCTCCCTTTTTTCTGCTTTTTTCTTTTTTTGCCTTATTAACGATAATTGCATTAGAGTCTATGGCGTTGCCCTTTTCATACACTAGCCAACGGTGCCCTTTTTTCCTGCTACCACAGCCCTGTGTTTATCTGAGCTTGATCTTCCAGTCTGTGTGCCTGCCACCCTTCTTTCATGTATCTTAATAGTAAGGGCTCTTTTCCACTGAGCGCAATTCGATTGGAATCGCAGATCGTCTGTAAAGGGTAGGTGGTTTAAAATAAGAATCGCGGAAAGTATTTTCCATTTTCGCAATTAGATTTTATGTGACGCATAATTGGTTCCTGGAGTGATTTTACCTGCAATTGCGCTTCAACCTTAAAAGATAAACGCATAATCTCAAACGCATGTACAAAATTGATGAAAAATCGCAATCGTTTGCATTAGGCGATTGTCAGTGGAAAAGAGCTTAACGGTCATTAAAAAATAAAAAGGTAAATTGGTTATTTGTATTAAAGATTATACTGTAAATACAAGCCCATTTGTCTCAACCACACATGAATTCACTGAAACAGTGCAGACACTCCAGGAGTCACATTGTCACAAAATATTGCTGAATGAAAGTGGGCACCATGACTATAGGGTCTGAAAGTACAAAACAACCTTTATTTAATCTATAAAGTACAGAAACCAATCATGTTAAAAACAATTAAAATTGAAGAGGTCCACCAAGCTAATCCAAATCCCACAATTAATCTCATCCATCCACTCATACAGGTATCGGTACCTAGACACACTGGCAGGCCTCTTCTGACTGGGGGAGACACTGGGGTACAGATATAGCATTTGCCATGCGCTTTGATAATAGTTGTAGGTGAATTCATGTGACCTCTGGGTAAACTGAAGCAGAATGATCATAACAGCCCAGTAAAAGTATATCACTGCTGTGAGCAAGTTCCCAGGGTGCAAGTATCCAGAGTAACAAGTCTGTCCCAACCATCACCGTAAGCCAGCGCTTCAATGGGGCTTGCCAAGTGGGGATACCACAATGCAGGGCTGGTGAAGCACTCCAAAACATGGGGTAATCCGCATTCACCTACGCATTGTGCCCGCCTTACGCAGGCTTCACCAGGATAAGCTTCGGGGACATCTTCAATTTGTTTTAATTCAGCATGATTAGTGACTGTACATTACTGATTATTCTCCCAAAACTTCAGTAACTACTCTTAGTTATATAAAAAAAAAAGAAAGTATTTCCAAGCATTTCCTGTGTGTAAAAACATTTATTTTCACTGGAGAGAGGAGTACAGGTTTGCTTATCCCTGGCTAATTGGCAAGAATCTCTCTGCCTGTGTCTTTACTCAGCTCCTATTTTTTCTGCTGAAGTAACTCAGTAGTTGCCAGGGCAATAAGTCTGTTCAGCAGAGTGAGGGAGGAGGGAACAGAATGAAGACACCGGCAAAGTGTGTCTCATGGCCGGCAATGATTACATTTACAGATTAGCCAGAGTTAAGCAAGCCTGTATTGCTCTCTGCAGTAAAAGTAAATCATTTTACTAACAGGGAATGCTTGGAAATGTTTCCAATTGTTTTTTCATGCACCTAAGTGTAGTTACTGAAATTTTAGATTACGGCGTACAATCCACCTGTGAGTTTCAATTAGAGAAAAGTCTGATACTTACTCCTGTAAAGTGAAGCCCCTGTAACCACCAAAGGCTTCCCACGTCCTCCCCCAGACCACTACTTCTCACTGGGACCCCTACATTTGAAAGTTGACAGCTACACTGCCGTACCTGAATGAGTGTGGAGCACTGCGCAGGACAGCTTGCTAAAGATGGCCCAAACTTATTCGCGCAAACTTCAGTGGTTCGCGTTCGCGGTAAACCGTGAACTATATGCAAGTTCGACCCCTATACTACATCATTACGGTCAACTTTGACCCTTTACATCACAGTCAGCAGGCACAGGGTAGCCAATCAGGCTACACTCCCTCCTGGAGCCACCCCCCCCCCCCTTATAAAAGGCAGGCAGCGTCAGCCTTTTCACTCACTCGTGTGGCTGCAGTAATTAGAGAAGGGAGAGAACCTTGCTGCTGATAGGGAAAGCTTAGTTAGGCTCTTGTGTTAAGCTTGTTAGGCTGCTCTTTCTTGCTGATCTTATTGCTAAAAAGCACTCCTCATCCTCAACAGCTCGTTTGAGAGCTAATGTTCTTGTGATCTATTTTTTTTTTGTGTGTGTGTCCCACAGACACTTGTGTTGCATATACAGCCCTGTCAGTCAGTCGCAGCTGCTGGTGGGACCTTGGCCCCTTGGTAATTCCTACTCTGCCACTGCCAGGCCCAGCACATTCAGTGACTACCTGTGTGTGTGCCAGCTGCACATTTGTAATACCAATCACTGCAAGAGTGGTGTGAGGAAGAGGATTCAGATGAGGAAGGTGTTTTTTTGGGGGGGAGGAGGAGGCGGCGACGGAAGAACAACTGCAGCAGGTGTCGCATGGGGCTCGTGCTGCTCAACTTTACCGTGGTATTGTTCGTGGCTGGGGGGAGGAGGAGAACTTAGCTGACATCATTGAGGAAGAGCCAGAGGAGATGGATAGTACGTCTGGATCCAACTTTGTGCAGATGGTGTCTTTCATGCTGTCCAGCCTGTTCAGGGACTCCTGTATAAAAAACTCAAGGGGAATGAGCTGTACTGGGTTGGCCACGCTACTAGACCCTCGGTATAGGCACAAAGTGGAGGAGATGTTTCCAAATCACCAGAAGGCAGAAAGGATGCAACACTTGCAGATCAAGCTGGCAACTATGCTTTACTGTGCGTTTTTAAGAGTGCTGTCACAGCACGGAATAAAGGTGCCACCGCCAGTAATCCTCCTCCTCCCATGCCCACGCAGGCAAGGACAGGACACTCTAGTGATCTTAGATCTCATGGTGATGTCGGACATGCGGACGTTCTTTAGTCCAACGTCTCGCTGTAGCCCTTCCGGATCCACCAACACCTCAACTGACAGGTAGCCGACTACCTGGCCTTAAGTGTGGATGTAGACACTGTGAGCAGTGATGAACCCTTGGACTACTGGGTGCGCAGGCTTGACCTGTGGCCAGAGCTTTCACAATTTGCCATACAACTTCTGTCTTGCCCTGCCTCAAGCGTCCTGTCAGAAAGGACCTTCAGCTCAGCTGGAGGCATTGTCACTGAGAAGAGAAATCGCCTAGGTCACAAAAGTGTTTAGTACCTCACCTTTATCAAAATAAATTAGGTATGGGTCCCGGAGGGCTACAGACCGCCCGAAGACTAAGTCAGTCCCTGCACACAGCATCTCTGCCTGCAGGCCATGTGACTGCCTGCCACATGACTAAGTCGCTCCCCACACAGCATCTCTGCCTGCAGTCCAGGCGGATTCCTGAATTTTTAAGGCTGCTGTTAGCAGTGGCCGCAATAATAATTTTTCTGGTGTGTGTACATGCCAGGCTCAACACCTGCTCAGATTGAGTTTAGTTTTTTTCTGCTGAGCACAAGTGGCCCCCTGCTACTGCACGGGGCAAGCTATAGAGATGGCTCAAACCTCGGATTTTCAGTTCACGAATGCGAACCTCCGCGAACCACAATAGACTTCAATGGGGAGGCGAACTTCAAAAATTAGAAATATTTATGCTGGCCACAAAAGTGATGGAAAAGATGATTCAAGGGGTCTAACACCTGAGTTTGTGCATGGGGGAGTGGGATACACGCCAAAAGTCCCAGGAAAAAAATCTGGATTTGACGCAAAGCAGTGTTTTAAGGGCAGAAATGCAATGCAGGTAGTGCAATTAGTGTACTGCTTCACAATGACACACCAAACTCACTGTGTAATGCACAGCAAACCGCTGTTTGTGTAGTGATGGCCGTGCTGGACTGGTGCGCACCATGGCCAGAGTGCAGGCCATGGCGGTTTTCAAGCCCATATGGTCGCCGGGCTGAGGTAGCTCAATGACAAAACAGTCCAGCTGATCGAATTTTGTCTGTCCACAATGAAGCAACGACTTTATTATCTTGGGTTTGCCCCTCCTCCCCACCCGAGACACTCATATAGCTGTCGGTGACGGTTATTGGTTCATTGTAATACGCAAGCCCCTTCACAACAGCAAGGTAACATTCATGAAGGGGAATTGACAAATGTACATGCCTTTTGTTTTGTTGTTGCAGCTGCAGTGCAGCCAGAAAAATTAGGCATGTACACGTGCCAGAAAAATCATTATTATGATTGGTAGCAGCCGCTGCTAGCAGCAGCGGCCTTAAAAATTCAGTCCTAGACCCTGTTGGTGGTGGCAGAGAAGGCAGTCAAGTGGCCTGCAGGCAGAGATGCTGTGTGGGGACTGACTTAGTCTTGGAGCAGGCAGCAGCAGCTG
This sequence comes from Hyperolius riggenbachi, assembly GCF_040937935.1. NCBI lineage: Eukaryota > Metazoa > Chordata > Amphibia > Anura > Hyperoliidae > Hyperolius > Hyperolius riggenbachi. The sequence goes on along the minus strand of NC_090655.1, from coordinate 137,612,938 downwards.
GCAGGCAGAGAGACGCTGTGTGGGAACTGACTTAATCTTCGGGCAGGCAGTAGCCCTCCGGGATCCATGCCTCATTCATTTTGATAAAGGTGAGGTACTGAACACTTTTTTGACCTGACTGCTGGTGGTATAATACAAAGTGCAGTCACACAGAGGCAATAAAAGGTATGCACTGAATGTGCTGGGAATGGCACAGTACAGCAATTAGCAAGGGCTGCTGCGACAAACAGGGCTGTATATGCAGTGTCAGTGGCACACACACACAAAAACCACATCAGAAGATCATTAGCTCTCAAAAGAGCAGTTTTTTTGGGCTGCTTTTCATCAACAAATATCAGCAGGGAGCAAGCTAACAGACCCCCTAACTATCGTTTTCTCTATCTCTCCAATGTCTCTCTCTCTCATTAATACAGCAGCACACAGAGTGAGAACATTGCCGACGCTGCTGCCTTTTATAAGGGAGAGAGGGGGCTACAGGAGGGAGTGCAGCCTGATTGGCTGCCATGTGTCTGCTGACTGTGATGCAGAGGGTCAAAGTTTAGCCCAATGATGTGGTATAGGGGGCGGGTCGAACTCGCTAAGTGTTCGCGGTTCACTGCGAACTCGAACTGGCTAAATTCGCACGAACAAGTTATCCAGCGAACCGTTCGGGCCATCTCTACTGGTAATTGTTCCATTCCATTTGTATTCACTTATCATGAGGCCTGTGGGGCATAAATAAGGGTAGGCTCTGGACAATCAGTTTCAAGGAGGAATATTAAGGGATCCTGGCTATGTGGTTCCTGTTATGACCTTAGCAGGCAGATGGTTACACATTTGTGTTTGAAATTTTACAATTAGGATTTTTGACAAGGTTCACACTATGGGCTGTATCCTACTGAAAGTGATAAGTAACTTGCAAGCTACTTATCACCTGGCCATTGCATGAGATTTACTGGAAAATTAAATTGCAGACAATTGCTAAATGTTAAGAGCATTACTCAGGCAAATAGTAGCTATTTGCCTGAGCAATGTCCCTATGTGCCAAGCGATAGGGAGCAAGGTTTTGTGCCAGCTTTCCCTCAGCACCACAACACTGTTATCTCCCTCCCCCAGGATTTGCATCGATTTCATTTCTATCATCCTCTACTTCCATTATAAGGAAGAACACTAAAGCTCCAGAAAAAGTATGTTCATAGTTCCTGCTAGTGCTCCCCATTGGTTCACTAGGTGGACCAATGAGAATCATCCACAGGGACCAAGTGGATCAATGGGGAGCCCAGCCCAGAGCTATGAAGGTGCATTTACAGGGGCTCTAGGGTTTGTTACCAGTGTAAAGGGAGGATAGCTGTGATCCCGGCGCAAAACAATGAAAAGCAACGGTGCTAGGAGAGCCTGGCATGTAGCACTGGCAAGCTTAGAAAGCAATAGTAGCGATAGGGAGTGCTGGCCAGAGACAAATCCTTTCATTAAGAGAAATAAAGAAAATAAATAAAGAAATAAAGAAAAGAAATACACAAAGAAAAAACTGACAGATAAAAAATAGAAGAAAACAGAAAATAATTTTTCCTTTTTATAATGTTTGAATTTACTTTTTGCACTTAGTAGGTAGAGGGGAAAAAAGGGACCCTCTACACCTATTTACATGGAAGGGGACAGACATCTGGGGAACCCCTGAGTCCAACATAAGCCCTCCAATTACCTATCACGTGTGGGGTAGTTACCCCTACTAGAGATGTAGCAAACGGTTCACCGGCGACCGGTTCCAGGCGAACTTTGGTGGTTCGCGTTCGCCTAGGGAAGGCGAACTTTTGTGGAAGTTCGGTTCGCCCCATAATGCTGTGTTCTACTCCTGGTCAATGTAAGGGCCTGTACACACTGCTGCGCTTTTAAAATCGCATGCGATTTTTAAAAGCGCACGCCTTCATGAGAATAGGAAAAGCGCATCGCAGCAGTGTGTACAGGTCTCCGCGATTTTCATTATTTTTCAAAATACCTTGCGATTAAAAGCGCATGCGATTTGAAAAGCGCAGCGCAAGCGCAGCAGTGTGTACAGGCCCTAAGCTGGCTTTTAAAAGCCTACAAATCTTTAAGCAAGCTCATTTTTCTGTAGGATAGATCATAATGGTACATGCTAGGCTGCCTTCACCATGTAGTGCTGGTGGTGGACCAGCGGTTAAGAGAGCTGACTACCAAGCACTCAGACCTGGGTTCAATTCCCGGCCAAGACCTGGGTTCAATTCCCAGCCAAGGTATGTAAGCTGGCTTTTAAAAGCCTACAATTCCCTGGAAGATGAGACCCTCCGGAGGAGAGAGGAGGGAGAGAGAGAGAGATATACACTGACTGATGTTGTAAAGCAGTGTAGGCCTGTAATTGAACATTGAATGAGATCTGTGCCCTTAAAATAGGGGTTTATGTGAAATCTAGATTTTTGCCTGGAACTTTTGAGTACTTCACTGAATCATGTGTTCCTCAGGGATTAGAACCCTTGAAACATGTTTTCTATCATTTTTCCAGCCGGTAGAAATTTTACTACATTTTGAAGTTCGCCCCCCCATTGAAGTCTATTGCGGTTCGCGAACTTTTCCGCAAACCGAACCTTCCGCGGAAGTTCGCGAACAGGGTTCGCGACATCACTATCCCCTACCTCCTACTAGGCACCAGAGGTAGGGATGAGCACCTTGTCCATTTCATGGATAGCCAAGTGGGGGAGAGGTGAAGGATCACCTTAGGAAAAAAACCCAGAGACAGCAAGAGCCCAATAGCACAATATGTCACTATTTTATGAAATTATTAAGTCAACAACAGGAAATGTACTCACAAAGGTAGGTTGCAATAAGGGGAACCAACCACTTGAGGCAGGTGGAGAGAATCAGCCTGTCTCCACTCAGGCAATCCAGTGCTGGCTGGATGGAATTTGGTTGCACTCTTTAAAAATTGTAGATTATTAGATCTGCAGGAGGCTGCCCCACCACGTACTAAAGCATACAAACCGCACCCTCAAGACAATGAGGGAGAGGTTAAAAATCTTTTTGTTGTTTAATCCTGGTTAGTGTCATTGGAGAGGGATACCACCTCTTATTGTGCTTTCAACAAAAGTTTATTCAGCTTGGGCGCTTCTTCACCCTTCCTGTATTCTTCCTGTATTTCATGGATAGGACTTTGTAGGAGAGGAGAAGGCTTTGTAGCCTCCCTCTTACAGAGCACGTACTAACTTGTATCATGCCTGCTATGGCTTGGTGTGGGAGAGCACCACAAGTGTTGACTTTACCAGTTTGTAATTGGAGAAGGGGTTGATTAAAGCTTTGATAAAGTGCGTGGGTATACATTATTTTATTTTTTTTAATAAAAAACAAATGGCAAGTCGCCCCCCCCCCCCCCCCCCCTCCAAAAAAAAACCAACAAAAAACATTAACACTTTCTTTCCCTTCTCCTATTGTTTTTTATTTTGGTGTAATTTGCCATGTGGACATGTGCCAGTTTTGGTGATATCTCTCACCATACATTAACTAAGGAGCTTTAAAGGATACCCGAAGTGACACGTAACATGATGAGATAGACATGTGTACGTACAGTGGCTAGCACACAAATAACTATGTCTTCCTTTTTTTTTTCTCTGCCTGAAAGAGTTAAATATCAGGTATGTAAGTGGCTGACTTAGTCCTGACTCAGACAGGAAGTGACTACAGTGTGACCCTCACTGATAAGAAATTCCAACTATAAAACTCTTTCCTAGCAGAAAATGGCTTTTGAGAGCAAGAAAGAGATAAAAAGGGGAATTTCTTATCAATGAAGGTCACACTGCAGTCACTTCCTGTCTGAGTCAGGACTGAGTCAGCCACTTACCGGATATTTAACTATTTCAGACAGAGAAATAAAAAAAGGAACACAGCATAGCTATTTGTGTGCTAGGCACTGTACATACAAATGTCTATCTCATCATGTTACATGTCACTTCGGGTATCCTTTAACCAAGGATTAAACTTAATTCCAGTCAGTAGCTGATACCCCCTTTCCCACAAGAAATATTTCTCTTTTCTTGAATAGATCATCAGGGTGGTCTGTAAAGCTGATATTCTGGTGTAACCCCTCCCACAGTGTGATGCCATGACCAAGGTCCTGAAAATTTGCTGTCCATGAGTCTCGTAGCATTGTGACGAATACTGACTTTTTCTAACTGCCAAGCAAGCAATATTTCCCTCTGTGCATAGAACTCTCAGAAGGAAACATTCTGTGCAGATCACCTGGCAGAACAAAAGATGTCACCACCAGTGTTCCATTTCAGAATGTAAATCAGGGAGAGGAAAGATTTTACAATGGGCAAATTTTAACAAAATAATCTGTACATGAATATTGTAAAACAAATTAGCAATTTTATTCATTGTTATTTTCACTGTGGTTCCTCTTTAGCAGTGTATGTATTTGTACTTGTATTGCTGGATGTCATGATTGTACAGTGTACTTTTCATATGTATATATATTCCCCAATATTTGTGTACTATGTACAGCACTACAGAAGATATTGGCGCTATATAACTAAAAAGTAATAATAACCTTTTTAGGCTGGTATAGCCAGGATAGTTGAGTCAACCTGCATTGGGCTCCACCATACTAAGCCAAGCCAGCCCACATGGTTCATGATATATGAGGGGCCTGTAAGAGGACGAAATGAGCATCTGTGGTTTCCTATCTTTCCTGAATATGCAAATTATCTCTTAGTGCCCTTGAAGCCAGGCTTACATCCAGCTGCTGGTGTATAGCAAGCATATAGCTTATCATTTTACAGAGCCACATAAACCAAACATGCATACCCTTTCTGGTCCTCCTCCATGCATGGTAGGGATTAATATGGCTGTATGGGACAGAACAGAATACCCAGATAGCTCATGATGACCAACAACTAGCAGGAAAGTATAAGGAGCAACCACAAATACCTTCTGTTGTAATAAGGCAAAGTATACTCCTTTTTATTGAGATATCATTTGTATGCTTGCTATTCTGGAATTTTATATGTGAAATACATTTTTTGTTAAAAAAAAAATCAGTAAAGAAAATGCAAGATGTAGTTTCAAATAGTGAGTGGTGGATGCAAGCTCTTCAAACCTACATTGCTGAAGCAGGTTGTTGAACTGACAGTACAGTTAATGTTTCTTTGTTACCTTATTTTTATTGGTAATTCATAGAAAGATTGCATTTCTTGTTTTGCACGTATTTCAGTCAGCGGGTCTTGTAAAAGTATATTCATCTCATATAAAATGTTCTACTATTTTCAACAGTTTCTGTCTTGTTAATATGACAGATGAAAGTATTCTCACAGTAAAGCTTTTAAAATCCAGCAATGGTTCTCCAAGCAGATATCATTGTATCTAATCAAGGTCTACAAATGAAATCTTTTAAGGTGTTTTTTTTTTTTTTTTTTTTTTTTTTTTTTTTTTTAGCTTCAGCTCTCATGAAGTTTTCTAAGAAAATTCAATTGCAATTAATTAATAATATGTCTTATTTGTAATATAATACATTCAACTGCATATTCATGAGGAAAATTTACATAAGTCAGACCACCTGTTGTTTTCTTTAGCAGAGATATGACTAATAACACGGGAACTTAAAATACTGCTGGAATTTTGTCAAGGAAAACATAATTGAAAGTAGGACTGAAAATTATTTATTTTAAGGGATTCAGACTGTAAACAAAATAAAAACTTCTTCTAAAGTTTGTAAGGCTATTATCACAGTGGTGCGTTGCAGTGCAGCACAACAGTCGCTTTGTAATTAGGCTTACCACACTCCAATGCACCACTAGTGCAACGTTCAAAGTGCAGTGGGTGCATTGCGGTGTTGCAGCGTGCAGAATCATAACACACTGCAGGCAGTGTGTTGCCACAAAATGTAACAGTTAGTTTTTCACTGTATATGTCGCAACACGTGGATATCATGTGGCGCCGCTTTCCCAATCCATTGCTTTGTGTTACTGCTGTCACAGGGAATGCAACATAATGCCTATTGTAAACCTAGCCTAATGGAAAAAAGCCTTGCAATAAATTCTCAGCTGTTCATTGGATTTTGAGGCAGTGACTTAAGTAGCTTTAAGGTTAAAGGCTGAGATGCCAAGAAAGAAAGATTTACTTACCCGGGGCTTCCTCCAGCCTCATAAGCACCGCTGAGTCCCTCGCCGCCATCCTGAATGACTCCGTTCAGCCGCAATCAGCCCTGGTAACTGGCTCAGTCACGTCAGTCAAGATTGAACCTCCACGCATGCGCAGAAGACCCCCACTCACGCGACTGAGCCAGTTACCAGATTATAAAGATTTGATACTTAGGGCTTCCTATAGCCCCATAAGCACCACTGAGTCCCTTTCCATCCTCCCGTTTGCTTCCATTCAGCTGCTATCAGCTCCAGTAACTGTCTCAGTGAGGGTCAGACCTCCACGCATGTGCAGAAGACCCAGACTGGCGTGACTTTGCCAGTTACTGGGGCTGATTGCGACTGATCAGCAGGCACACAGAAGGATGGTGAGGGACTCAGCGGTGCTTATGGGGCTAGAGGTAGCCCAGGGTTAGTCTCAAATCTTTTTCTAGACATCTCCGGTACCCTTTAACTCTTTACTGTAACAGAGTTATGGTACTGTGTCAGAAAAAAAGGTTGCTTCCAGTAAGGTTAGTTCTGTTATATAGACAATCAGAAATGTTTTTTTTTTTTGTTTGTTTGTTTGTTTTTTTAGGTTAATACAAATTTGGTTGTAGCTTGTGTCTAGCTTAGAACTGAAATAGTCTGAATGGTCATAAACAGTGGTGCTCGGATACCCCCCCAAATCACGGATTCAACCTATTTGGCCGCGGTAAAAAAAACTGGAAATTCCGTGATTAATTTACGGATTTGAAACGGACGCACGAATTCGACCCGGATTTTCTCAATGAATGAGGCAATCATGGAAATTCACGGCCGTGATCATGGAAAAGTGTTTTAGCTAATAGCAAGGCCCCCATACATGCTACAATCCCTCAAATTGCATGGATTATAAAGGTGATAAGGGGCTACAACTTAAAAAAACATTCAAAAATAACTTCGTTTTTGAGAAATACTGGAAAATGGAAAAATATTTTGTGATTATCACCCGCCGACGTTAGCGGTTAATAGCAAAGTCCCCTTACATTGTAGAAGCACCAAATATGATATGTTAAAGAGACACTGAAGCGAGAAAAAAAATATGATATAGTGAATTGGTTGTGTACTATGAATAATTACTAGAAGATTAGCAGCAAAGAAAATATTCTCATACTTTTATTTTCAGGTATATAGTGTTTTTTCTAACATTGCATCATTCTATAATATGTGCAGATTACACAACACTCAGCATTCAAAATGAGTCTTTCAGAGCAGTCTGTGAAGTAATGACCTCTCCTCTAGCAGAGAAAAAGTAAACCGTTCCCTTACAGTTGAGATAATAAAAGTCAGATAACAGCCCTCTCCATGACTAACTTAGTCGGAGAGCTTAATGGCTTGTTTGCATAGAGATAACAACTGGAGTGTCTCAACTCTTCCTGTACTGGAAACAATTAGACTGATGTATCTGATCTTAATGTTTTATTTATTAGCTGTACTACACATACAAATCATAATATCATAATTTTTTTTTTTCGCTTCAGTGTCTCTTTAAGAAGGTGTTGGAACAAGAGGAAACTTTTTTTTTTTTCAAAAAGAAAATTGATTTTAATGACAGTTCTTAGGGAAACAATTCCCACCAACTTTAGCAGTAAATAGCAAAGGCCCCTTACATCCTAGCAGTACCAAATTTGCAGAATATGTTAAAAAGATAGTGGGAAACAATATTTCAAACAAAAAAAAAGTACATTTTTTTTTTATTTTTTTGTTCAGATTTTTTATATTTTTTTTAAATGGCGTGGGGTCCCCCCTACCCAGCATATTTAACCCCTTGTCACCTATGCAGGCTCGGATAGCCAGAGTGCGGAGCCCTAGTCGACTAGGACTTTGCACCCTGAGCTATACCAGCCCGCATGGTCCATAGAGATGTCGCGAATCTCCGATTTTCGGTTCGCGAACCTTCGTGGAAGGTTCGGTTCGCGGAAAAGTTTGCGAACCGCAAATGACTTCAATGGGGATGCGAACTTTGAAAAATAGGAAAAATTATGCTGGCCTCAAAAGTGATGGAAAAGATGTTTCAAGGGGTCTAACACCTGGAGGGGGGCATGGCGGAGTGGGAAACATGCCCAAAGTCCCGGGGAAAAATCTGGATGTGACGCAAAGCATCGTTTTAAGGGCAGAAATGACATTGAATGCTAAATTGCAGGCCTAAAGTGCTTTTAAACATCTTGCATGTGTATACATCAATCAGGGAGTGTAATTAGAGTTCTACTTCACACTGACACACCAAACTCACTGTGTATTGCACTGTAAACAGCTGTTTGCGTAGTGACGGCCGTGCTGGACTGGTGCGCACCGTGGCGAGAGTGTAGGCCGTGGCGGTTTTCAAGCCCATATGGTCGCCGGGCTGTGGTAGCTCAATGATAGAACAACAGTGACTGTCCAGCTGATCAAATTTAGTCTGACCACAATGAAGCAACGACCTTATTATCTTTTGTGTCCCACCCCCACCCGAGACACTCAAATAGCCGGCGGTCATTGCTTCATTGTGATACGCAAGCCCCTTCACCGCGGCAAGGTAATGATCACGCAGGGGGATGGGCACATGTACGTGCCTTTTGTTTTTTTGTTGCAGCCGCCCGCAGTGCAGCCAGAAAAATTAGGCAGGCATGTACACGCACCAGAAAAATTAGTGTAGCGGCCGCTGCTAGCAGCGGCCTTAAAAATTCAGGAATCCGCCTAGGGTCCTGGACCCTGTTGGTGGTGGCGGAGAATGCAAGTGGCCTGCAGGAATAGATGCTGTGTGTGGAGACTGACTTAGTCTTCAGTCGTGCAGTAGCCCTCCGTGATCCATTCCTCCTTCATTTTGATAAAGGTCAGGTACTGAACACTGTCGTGACTTACGCGACTTCTCTTCTCAGTGACAACGCCTCCAGCTGCACTGAAGGTCCTTTCTGACAGGACGCTTGCGGCAGGGCAAGAGAGAAGTTGTATGGCAAATTATGACAGCTCTGGTCACAGGTCAAGCCTGCGCAACCAGTAGTCCAAGGGTTCATCGTCGCTGCTCGCAGTGTCTACATCTACACTTAAGGCCAGGTAGTCGGCTCTTCCTCAGTGACGGGACACAACTCCTCTTCCTCCCCCCAGCCACGAACAATACCACGGGAACATGGAGCAGCAGAAGCCCCCTGTGACGGGTGCCGCGGTTGTTCTTCTTCCGCCGCCTCTTCCTCCTCCACAGAAACACCTTCCTCATCATCATCATCATCAGAGTCTGACTCCTCTCCTTCCCCACACGACTCCTCCTCTTCCTCCTCCTCTTCCTCCTCCTCTTCCTCCTCCTCCTCCTCCTCTACCTTCTGTGCTGCCGCAGGTGTTGTGGAAACATCAGGTTCGGCTGTAAATCGCTCCCACGACTCCTGCTGCTGTAACTGTTCTCGTTCACGCTCCTCCACAGCTGTATCCACCACTCTACACACGGCACGCTCCAGGAAGTAGGCGTAGGGGATCAAGTCGCTGATGGTACCCTCAGCGTGACTCACCAGTTTGGTCACCTCCTCAAAGGGCTCCATGACCCTGCATGCATTTCGCATCAGTGTCCAGTTGGGCCACAACATCCCCATCCTCCCAGATTGTGTCCTTGTACTGTAATAATACAGGTACTGGGTGACGGCTTTCTCCTGGTCTAGCAGGCGAGAGAACATCAGCAGCATGGAATTCCAGCGAGTTGGGCTATCGCAAATCGGGCGTCTCACCGACACGTTTTTTCTACGCTGAATGTCCGCAAAGCATGCCATGGCCGTGTAAGAGTGCCTGAAATGCCCACACAACTTCCTGGCCTGCTTCAGGATGTCCTTTAAGCCTGGGTACTTGTACACAAATCTTTGCACGACCAGATTCAGCACATGTGCCATGCAGGGTACATGTGTCAGCTTTCCCAAATTCAACGCGGAAATGAGATTGCTGCCGTTGTCACACACTACGCTGCCAATCTCAAGCTTGTGTGGAGTCAGCCATTGCTCCACCTGTTTAAGAGCAGCCAGGAGAGCTGCTCCAGTGTGACTCTCCGCTTTGAGGCAAGACATGTCTAACACTGCGTGACACCGTCGTACCAGGCATGCAGCATAGGCCCTAGGGTGCGGGGGCTGTGTAGCTGGAGAGGAGATCGCAGCACCAGCCAAGGAGGAGGAGAAGGATGACGACAGCGAAGAGGTGGTAGCAGGCGGAGAGGAGGTGGCTGGAGGCCTGCCTGCAAGCTGTGGAGGTGTGACAAGTCGGTCTGCTGCGCAGCCACGTACTCCCTGCTTGCTGCCATCGGTCACCAGGTTGACCCAATGGGCTGTGTACATAATGTAGTGGCCCTGCCCGTGCTTGGCAGACCAGGCATCCGTGGTCAGGTGGACCCTTGACCCAACACTCTTCGCAATAGATGAAACCATTTGCCTCTCAACTGCACGGTACAGTTTGGGTATGGCCTTTTGTGAAAAATAATTGCGGCCTGGTATCTTCCACTGCGGTGTACCAATGGCCACAAACTTACGGAAAGCCTCCGACTCCACCAGCTTGTTTGGTAATAGCTGGCGCGCTAATAGTTCCACCACGCCAGCTGTCAGACGCCGGGCAAGAGGGTGACTGGCCGACATTTGCTTACGCTCAAATACTTCCTTCACGGACAGCTGGATACTGCTGTGGGAAGAGGAGAAGGAACCACTCAAGGGAAGAGGCGGTGTGGAGGAGGGTGGCTGTGAAGGTGCAAGGGAGAAAGCGGATGAAGACTATGCACCTGAAGGAGTAAGAGGAGAAGGGGGGTGGCTTGTCTTTTGGGTGCTGCTTTTCCTCAGGTGTTCTTGCCATAGCCATTTGTGCCTTTTCTCCAGGTGCCTTCGTAAGGCACTTGTCCCTACGTAAGAGTTGGCCTTTCCACGGCTCAATTTTTGCTGGCAGAGAGAACAGATGGCTTTGCTCCGATCTGAGACACACGTTAAAAAATTTCCAAACCGCTGAGCCCCCCAGGGGTGATGACGTTGAACGGCATGTTGGCTGGGTGTCCATAGCTGGCGATACATGGCGCCGGACACTGCCCCCAGCTGTTTCTGAGGATGAGCTCCCTCTGCTTCTATCATGGAGTCGTCTCCTCCTACTCCTCTCTGACTCCCCCTCTGAACTGTCCCCCTGGTCATCTCCTCTACTGGGAACATACGTGGCATCCGTATAATCGTCGTCATAATCCTCCTGCCCAGCTTCGCTTTCCTTAGACCCCTCCTCAACTGCACCAACTTCAGGTGGTTCATCATCCCCCTCCTCACACGTTACGTCCATACTATCGCCACCTAACTCAGACGTATGAGGTGGTGTACCTGCACCTTCTTCTTGTTGTTGCAGTAGTGGCTGTGAATCAGTGATTTCACCACCACCACCACCACCACCAAATAACTCCTGCGAAGTGTCAAATGCAGCGGATGTGGTGCTTGTTGTAGCACTGGTGGCTGCGATAGATGAGGTGTTCTGTGTTAAATACTCAAGCACGTCCTCACAATTTTGGGAAGTGATGGCACGTGCCTTCTTCTGAGCACTGTATTTTGGGCCAGGTCCGCACGAAATCACAGCAACACCACCTCGCACAGACCTGCCGGTGCCTGGTGGCCTTCCTCTGGGTCTGCCTCTACCTCTTCCTCTACCTGGTTTGTCCATTTTGTCCATCTCGGGGGAATGCTAGGTATATGCAGTGAGCTGGGTTCACTCAACACAACAGGTAGTAGTTATATGCAGTGAGGTGGGTTCACTGAACAGTAAAGGTACTTAGATGCAGTGAGGTGGGTTCACTCAACACAACAGCTAGGTATATGCAGTGAGGTGGGTTCACTGAACACAACAGGTATAGTTAGATGCAGTGAGCTGGGTTCACTCAACACAACAGGTAGTTAGATGCAGTGAGGTGGGTTCACTGAACAGTAAAGGTACTTAGATGCAGTGAGGTGGGTTCACTCAACACAACAGCTAGGTATATGCAGTGAGGTGGGTTCACTGAACACAACAGGTATAGCTAGATGCAGTGAGCTGGGTTCACTCAACACAACAGGTAGTTAGATGCAGTGAGGTGGGTTCACTGAACACAACAGGTAGTTTGATGCAGTGAGCTGGGTTCACTCAACACAACAGGTAGTTAGATGCAGTGAGCTGGGTTCACTCAACACAACAGGTAGTTAGATGCAGTGAGGTGGGTTCACTCAACACAACAGGTAGTTAGATGCAGTGAGCTGGGTTCACTCAACACAACAGGTAGTTAGATGCAGTGAGGTGGGTTCACTGAACAGTAAAGGTACTTAGATGCAGTGAGGTGGGTTCACTCAACACAACAGCTAGGTATATGCAGTGAGGTGGGTTCACTGAACACAACAGGTATAGTTAGATGCAGTGAGCTGGGTTCACTCAACACAACAGGTAGTTAGATGCAGTGAGGTGGGTTCACTGAACACAACAGGTAGTTAGATGCAGTGAGCTGGGTTCACTCAACACAACAGGTAGTTAGATGCAGTGAGGTGGGTTCACTCAACAGTAGTTATATGCAGTGAGGTGGGTTCACGCAACACAGCAGGTAGTTATATGCAGTGAGGTGGGTTCACTGAACAGTAAAGGTAGTTATATGCAGTGAGGTGGGTTCACTCAACACAACAGGTAGTTAGATGCAGTGAGCTGGGTTCACTCAACACAACAGGTAGTTAGATGCAGTGAGGTGGGTTCACTGAACAATAAAGGTAGTTATATGCAGTGAGGTGGGTTCACTCAACACAACAGGTAGTTAGATGCAGTGAGGTGGGTTCACTGAACAGTAAAGGTAGTTAGATGCAGTGAGGTGGGTTTACTCAACACAACAGGTAGTTAGATGCAGTGAGCTGGGTTCACTCAACACAACAGGTAGTTAGATGCAGTGAGCTGGGTTCACTCAACACAAAGCTAGGTATATGCAGTGATGAGGTGGGTTAAGTAAACACAACAGGTACTGGGCATATGCAGTACTGGGTAGTACAATGTGCATCCCACTGTCACACACACAGGTAGTCACTGAATGTGCTGGGCTGCTGGCAGTGGCACACACACTATGAATTAGCAAGGCTGTGCATGCAACAAAAGTGTCAGTTTGACACACACACAAAAAAAAGTCAGGATTAGCTCTGAAAAGAGCTGTTGAGGGGTGCTATAAAGGCAATAATAAGCAGCCAGGAGCAAGCTAAGCAGCCAAGAACCTAACAATTCTGTCCCTAGGAGAACAAGTCTGCAGCAGCTGTCCCTAGTCTGTCTCTAGCAGGCACACGAGTGAGTGTAATGGCCGGCGAGCCTGCCTTATATAAGGGGGCGTGGGGCTCCAGGGCTTAGTGTAGCCTGAATGGCTACAATGTGCCTGCTGACTGTGATGCAGAGGGTCAAAGTTGACCCTCATAGTGCATTATGGGGCGAATCGAACTTCCGCAAAATATCGCCTGGTGCAGGCGAATGCGAACCACCAAGGTTCGCCTGGAACCGTTCGCCGACGAACCATTCGCTACACCTCTAATGGTCCATGGTATGAGGGGGCTCCAGGGGAGAGGGGTGGCCAAGCCTTCCCCTCTCCCCTGGAGCCCTTGTCCAATCCAAGGGCTCCCCTGGAGCCCTCTTCCCCACCTCCGGTGCCCCAGGAGGATGTGGGGGCAACAACTTCCTGGGGGGGGTTATGGTGGCATCTGGGAGTCCCCTTAAAGAAGGGGACCCCAGATGCCGCCCCTCCCAGGAGAAATGAGTATAGGGGTACAAAGTACCCTTTACCCATTTCCACAAACGGTTAAATGAAATAAAAACACAACCACAAAAAGTTCTTTATTAGTCTTCATTAACCAGAAATACTTACCTGTACCTTTAAAAAAATGTTCCCATGCCAATATCCTCGGAAAAGGTCCCATGCCAATATCCTCTATTTGGCAACCTTCTGTATCAACTTGATACAGAAACTGGTCCAAAACCTGTCACTTCTCTCAGATTTCTTGTACTTACCGTAAGTGTCAGCAACATAGGAGAAAAGTAATTTATGGCTCATTTTATTCTGGACAAAATGTACTTCTTATTTGTCTGTTTGCTCATATTTTGAATTTTACATTTTTTTGCCATAGTGCCCCTTTAACTACTTCACCACTGAGGGGTTTTACCCCTTGAGCACCAGAGCAATTTTCACCTTTCAGCGCTCCTTCCATTCATTCATCTATAACTTTATCATTACTTATCACAATTAAATGAACTATATCTTGTTTTTTCCACCACCAATTAGGCTTTCTTCAGGTGGGACATTATGCCAAGAATTATTTTATTCTAAATATGTTTTAATGGGAAAATAGGAAAAATGTGGGAAAAAATAATTTTTCAGTTTTCTGCCATTATAGTTTTTAAATAATGCATGCTACTGTAATTAAAACCCATGAAATGTATTTGCCCATTTGAAATACGATAACAGAGGCGCCAAGCAGCGCCTCTACCTGGTTCATGACCTGATTTTGCACCCTCCAAATAATCGTTTGCCTGAAGAAGCGGGACTGTTACCCGTGAAACGCATTGCACTTTTGGAGTTACTAATAAATGTTACTTTAGACTGTAAGTAACCTGTCCATTGTCCGGCCATTTTTTTCAGAAGGGAGGTGAGTCCACCCACTTCCCCCTTTTTAACAATTTTAACTAATTTTATTTTGCTTGGCGCCTCTGTTATCATATTTCAATATTATCTAGTCCACCCTTGGTGGAGGGGTGTATCCCCATTTTCTCCTATCTACAGAGAGCGACTTTTTAACCTGAGCGGGGTCAGGTTACAATTCTCCCCGCCGGCCTTTCCAGTGGTTGCCTTTGTGGCGACCCACCCTTGTGAGTATAATCATCTCATTTATTCACAACAGATCTCTCCATATTAACATACTGCACCATATTGGGCTCTCGGTTTCTCCCCCATTTTCAAGTATTTGCCCATTTGTCCCGGTTATAAAACCGTTTAAATTATGTCCCTATCACAATGTTTGGCGCCAATATTTTATTTAGTCCATTCCTAATTACAAGCCCATAGTTTATAAAGTAACAGTGTTGTACCCTCCTGACATAAATATTTAAAAAGTTCAGTCCCTAAGGTAACTATGATTTTTTTTTTTATTGTAAATTTTTTTTATTTTTTTTTAATTACAAAAAAAAAAGGGGAGTGTGGGAGGTAATGAGTTAATTTTTTGTGTATAAGTAATGTATTTGTATGTGAAAAATGCTTTAGGGTGTGTTTTACTATTTGGCCACAAGATGGCAACAGTAACTTTTTGTTTAATACGACCTCCAAGCGTCCCTCCGGACGCTTGGAGGAAGTACTAGGAGGCTGGGAAAGTATTTTTTTTTTTCACAATGATCGCACTGCTTATCGGATAAGCAGCGGATCATTGCGGGGCTTAGATCAACGAACGGGAATGGATTTTCCCATTCATTGACCTCCGGGCGGGCGGCATGTTTACGAGCTGGAGTGCGCGCTAGAGCGAGCTGGTGCGCTCCCTGCGCTCCGTCCCTGGGGGTGAAAGCATGGAAAAAGGGACGGAGAAATTCGTACGGGTGGGGGTAAAGTGGTTAATGTAAAATGTATTTGCGTTTTTTTTTTTTTTTTTAATTAAATGTGTGTAGTTGTAATATTACTATTTGGCCACTAGACTCACACATTATATCCTATTGCTTACGTGTAGTACTCTAAATAGGAAGTAATGCATCGACGTGTTACGTCGGAAGTAAACAAATGATCGCTGCATCTCTTAGATGCCTGTGACCATTCATACAGGGACAGAGATTAATGAATGGGATGCGTTCCCATTCATTCATCTCCCGCCTAACGATCAGCGGTGATAACGAGCGCGGGAGTGCACGGCAGCAAGTGCCGTAGCAACTACGTCCCAGAAAGGGGAAGAGGGAATTTTCAGGGATGTAGTTATTCCTCCTGGGGAAGAGGATGTGGTTGATCAATTGTCTTTTATTGATTGTATTGTTTGAAAAATACCATTCCACCATGCACTATTTGTTTCTAAAAATAAATAAATAAAATAAATCATAACTTTCCACCCCGTTGAATATATATTGAATTATCAAAAATTGAAGAAATTTTGATCAAGTTCTCTAGGTTGAAAAAAAAATTGCATCTGATGTTTCTATAAAACTGATTTATTTGTATTGCAATAATGGGAATACCAATTTTTTTTATTAAATTGTGTATGCCCAATTGCCCATCTTCAGACTCATTTTAAACATTTATTACGTAGACATATGTTTTCAGCCTGATCTTAGTTCCAATGTACTCTATTTTGGTTATTAGAAAGTCAATGAATGATCAGGAATATTTTGTATGCACTGTTAACACATAGTGAAGTCAGATGATTACTGTGCTAAATGCAATGGTGTGCTCAAACATGGGCAGATACCACATCAGCTGTGAGGCCCGGTGCACACCAAAAACCGCTAGCAGATCCGCATAATGCTAGCAGATTTTGAAACGCTTTTTCTTATTTTTCTATGGCGTTTTGCTAGCGTTTTGCGGATTGCTGCTGCGGTTTTCAGTATAGTAGATTTCATATATTGTTACAGTAAAGCTGTTACTGAACAGCTTCTGTAACAAAAACGCCTGCAAAACCGCTCTGAAGTGCCGTTTTTCAGAGCGGTTTGCGTTTTTCCCTATACTTAACATTGAGGCAGAAACGCATCCGAAATCCAAAAAATGCCTCACCCAGGCATTTTTCGTTTCTTCAAAATGCCTCCCGCTCTGGTGTGCACCACCCCATTGAGATACATTGACCAAGCGGATCCGCAGCCGCAAGCGGCTGCAGAAACGCTGAAAAAGCCGCTCGGTGTGCACCAGCCCTAACTGTTTATGAGACGTCTGCCTACCTCCAGTAGTTAAATGGGATGCTTAATTTATACAAAGGGAAAGTGATCATGCCCCTGCTAATCTACTTCTATACATTCTTCCTTTCTTTGTTAACATGTTCAGTAATATCCTGTGCCTGGTTAATGGAGCACAAGTTCCTATACTTACATTCCTTTCACTGCTAATGTACATCCTGTACATGACAAAAAAAAACACTTCATCAACACTTTGTGGCGGATAAACTGCTAAAATAAGAACATGGCTCAAAAGAACAGTGGTAGCATGAACTATAAGTATTTAACTTATTTTTATTTGAAGCTGATTGCGTCTGCAGTGAAAAGTGAAAATGTTAGAACTATAAGAACCTTTTTGGGATGATTTGTTCAGACAAAATGTTTTAAATTGTATTTGCACATGTAGTTCACATAACCCTTTGTAACTGCCACCGATATCTGTTATAAAGGACAATGGTGACACTGTCAGGCTCCCCATCACTTGATTCTATAGTAGGGATGAGTTTCCAAATCCAATGCAATTCAGATTTCTAAGTTTTCAATCAAGATCCACCTGTCAAGTAATCTCAAAGAATGTCAATAAGTGCTGACCCACATGTAACCCTTCCTATGCCAGTTCCATCCCATCTGTTCTACTGATACCCCCCCCCCCCCCCCCCTCGAAGGGTGCCTGAACTGTTTCTTGTAACATGTAATATGCAATAAGTTTCCTTGCTATGTGTACACTTTTATGAGACTGCTGCTGTATAACTGTCAACTGTTAACTCAGTTCTGTTTTGTATATCCTAAAAAATATGCTATATTCTATGACAGAGAGCCTCCTCCTGAGGACTTTCTTTTCTTTTTGATGTTGGATGTTATATTTCAATAAAATGTTAAAAAAAAAAAAAAAAAAACTTGGCTTTCCATGGCAAAAATCGTTATGCAAAAATCTGAACTCTGCAGAATACTGTTACTGAAACTCGGAAATTTTAGGCCAGTCACAAGACTCAGACGTATTGGGCCAATCAGAAAAGCAGTATTGTAGCGTGGAAATTGAAATACTACATTATTTTTAGGCCAATCACAAGACTTGGAAGTATTAGGCCATTCAGAGAATGTGGCGGTGAGAAATATGAATTATGCATAATAGCGTACATCTGCAAATAATAATGGATTATGAGAAGTTTTGTAAATAGAGACCATTATATACAGAAAAGGTCCTTTAAATACAGATTTTCTTTTAAAGGGGCACTATGGTGAAAAATTGTAAAATTTAAAATATGTGCAAACATAGACAAATATGAACTTTAGTTTTCTCCTATGTTGCTGTCACTTACAGTAGGTAGTAGAAATCTGACAGAAGTGACAGGTTTTGGACTAGTCCATTTCTTCATAGGGGATTCTAAGCAAGGCTTTTATTCTTTATAAAGATATTCCCTAAAAAGGATTTAAACAATGATGCTGGGCTGGCCAGCCTCCCTGCTGGCTACACATTTTTGGGCAGTTGGACAGAGCAACTGCCATTCACCAAGTGCTTTTGAAAATAAATAAATCCCTGTGAATCCCCAATAAAGTGATGGACTAGTCCAAAACCTGTCGCTTCTGTCAGATTTCTACTACCTACTGTAAAGTAGGTAGCTAAAGTCACCCAGGACAACGGGACGGATCGGAGAAGAGCGTCAGGGAACAGGGGAGATAAGAGATGCCATGAGTTTTTGATTAGTTTATAAAAGATTCTTTCACATCTGGTATTCTTTAAGGGATAGTTAAGCCTAAAAAAACACTTTGACTTCCCTGGGGATTCTTGCAGCCCACTGTAGTCATCCTATGCTTGCAACATCCTTTTGTGACCCTCCAGCAAGTAGCGGCGACCCACCTCATTGCTGGCCAGTTGGAGGCTACTGTACATGCACGGCCCCAAGCCACATGCACCCTGATTGAGCTTCCATCGTTGGGAGCGTTCTGGGCATGTGCAGTAGCGATTTCCCCATACTACATACTCCACAGCAGGCTGCCAGACAGGCGTGAGTTGTTGCTGATTGCTGGATGGTTGCAGAAGGATGATGCAAGTACAGGATCACTGCAGGGAGCTGTAAGGAGTAGAGATGTCGTGAACCTCCGATTTTCGGTTCGCAGAAAGTTCATTAAGCGAAAAAGTTCACGAACTGCCATTCACTTCAATGGGGAGGCGAACTTTAAAATTTAGCAAAAATTTTACAGGCTGAAATCTTGATGGAAAGCAT
This sequence comes from Hyperolius riggenbachi, assembly GCF_040937935.1. Taxonomy (NCBI): domain Eukaryota; kingdom Metazoa; phylum Chordata; class Amphibia; order Anura; family Hyperoliidae; genus Hyperolius; species Hyperolius riggenbachi. The sequence goes on along the minus strand of NC_090655.1, from coordinate 137,593,725 downwards.
GTTTCAAGCCTTCTAACTCTCTCACCAACACTACATGCTGAAGCCAGCCTAGCATGTACCATTTATGCTCAGATACAATTCGCGGAAAGCGGTGACCATCCCTACTAGAGAGAGGGAGAGAGAGAGAGAGAGAGAGAGAGAAATCTACCTGGCTATCTGGGGTTCTCTTTGGACAACTGTTGATTTGAACACAAAAGGCAAGGCCATGTCTGGCTACATATCTGTAAGCAGTGGCTGGAAGGTGTAATGGTTAAGGGCTCTGCCTCTGACACAGGAGACCAGAGTTAAAATCTCGTCTCTGTCTGTTCAGTAGGCCAGCACCTATTCAGTAGGAGACCTTAGGCAAGTCTTCCTAACACTGCTACTGCCTATAGAGTGTGCCCTAGTGGCTGCAGCTCTGGTGCATTGAGTCTGCCAGGAGAAAAGTGTGATATGTTATTTGTCTTGTCTAATTTTTCTCTTGCATTGAGCATAAATGGTACATGCTAGGGTAGTTTCAGCTACTTTCAGCTACTTTCAGCTAGTAGTGTTGGTGGTATAATGGATATGTTAGTTACCTACCATACACTGAGACCTGGGTTCAAATCCCAGTCACGGTATGTAAGCTGGTTTTTGAAATACTGGAATTCCCTGGCAGATGAGACCCTCCTCCTTCTGGTAGGAGGGAATAGGTAGAAGGGTAGGAGGGAGGAGGGTGGAGGGTACAAGAGGCTAATTAAAATGTCCTTAGCAGAGTGTGTAGCAGCTGTCCCTTAATTAATTAGTATAGGCAGACGAGTGAGTCAAAAGGCTCAAGGACCTTGACTTGTATAAGGGGGGTGGGGCTCCAGGCGTGAGTGCAGTCTGATTGGTAACAATGTGCCTGCTGACTGTGATGTAGAGGGTCAAAGTTTTGCTCAATAGAGCATTATGGGGCAAATCGAACCTCCGAGACAGTTCGCCATTGGTAGGCGAACGCGAACCACCGAAGTTCGCCTGGAACCGTTCGCCGGCTAACTGTTCGGGACATCTCTAGTAAGGAGCCCCAGGTAAGTTAAACTGGTTCTTTTTACAGGCTTTTCTTTACGTTTTACATTAGAGAGGGATCAAAGGCAGCTATTTTCTAAAAAGTCTTAAAATAACCATCTGTAATGAGTATGATGTTAACAGAAGCTGAACATATACAGATATCGAATGCTGGTCACTGGAAGAAAGCTGACCAGACAAGACATCAATTCAAACAACCATAGAAGCAGGAGACAATGAAGGGTCTGACAATATTTCTGGATTCTGTCAGATTTTCTTAGGGAATGTATTTCTTGCTCTTTTTTACACTGTAACTGAGACAAGACATTTTCAAGCCAAACAGGCAAGAATGTTTCTCTAATTCCCTTTGATTTTCCCAGTCTATCTCGTGGGGATGTCACAGAGAACAGTGAAGCGATCCTCTTAGATGAAAAAACAAGGAAATACAGCACAGGCTTTCCATATAGAGAAACTGTACATTCTCTGGAGCTTAAACATTTCTTTGAAAAGCACTGAAGATCTTTTGGATAGCTCATTCCATGAAGTGTAGAATTGTCAGACAGAGAGGGGAAAGGATAATTTCCTAAAAATGGTGAGCGTAAAGACTCGTCTCTTATTACAGAGCAATGTCGGCTTGTGTTGGCTTGTGTTTCCTCCAGAATTTACAGCTCCTTTCCATAACCCAAAAACAGTAACATGGTAGCAGTTGAACCACTTAAGGACCACGGGCTTAAACCCCCCTAGTGACCAGGCTATTTTTTTTACAAAATAGGCCACTGCAGCTTTAAGGGCTTGCTACAGGGCCATACAACTCGGCACACAAGTGCCCCCACCCCTTTCCTGCCCACCAACAGAGATTTCTGTTGGTGGACTATGATCCCTGCTGGGATGTTTGTTTATTTTTTTATACATTATTTTTTACAAATATTTGTGTTTATTTTTTTTCAGACCCTCCCTCCCTGCCCCCACCAGCCAATGACAGCGATCAGCTGTCATAGGCTTCAGCCGCTGCCGCCGCGTTCACGCCAATCGGCGTGAAACGGTCGGCAAAGAGTTAAAGGACAACTGTAGCAAGAGGGCTATGGAGGCTGCCATATGTATTTCCTTTTAAAGTGTAACTGTCGGGAATAAATTTAAAAATCAATTCTGTATTTTTATCTGGCAAACAAGTAATAAGGATGCTAACCAGGCAATCCAAAAGTTAAAAATCACTATTACTTTTCTTGTTGATAAATGATCATTCCCCAGTTTACCTGAATCTAATTATAAGTTGCAGGGCATGCTGGGTTGTCTTTTTTTGCTTCTTTACTTTCCTCTCAGACTTAACTAATGCAGCCTGATTGCTTGAAGCCTCTTTATCTCCTTTTTTCCCCTGCCACAACTCTGTTCCTCTCTGATTGGCCAATATTTCTCATTCTGAGACAATGCAATGTCTATTGCAGAGCTGGGTGGGAGTGCCTGAGGATTGTGTGAGGGCGGGCAATGCGTACACAATCAGGCAGAGGACAGTAAGGGAGGAAATGACATCAGGATTGGCTTCAATATAGACACAGATAAAATGGAGAATCCTAGAAAGTATTTTTACTATGTAAAAATCACTAAAATCAAAATGTGGACAGTGCAATACATATGTTATGTAAGTAGAGCAAGTATTTTTTATATTATATATTATTATAGTTTTTTTCTGAAATAGTATGGCTGACAACTCCTCTTTAAGCAATACCAGTTGCCTGGCTATTGTGCTGATCCTCCGCCTCTTTTACACTTTTAGCCATAGACCCTGAACAAGCATGCAGCAGATCAGGTTTTTTCTGACATTGGGCATGATTCACAAAGCTTTTTCACCTGTTTTCCTCTGTTTTCACCTTATCTGTTACATTTTTAAGCTCCCAAAGAGCAAAAATATAATATAATTAAGGTAAGAAAAGCAATACTGAAATGAAGTGAATCAGAAACAGGAGGTGCAAGTGCATGAGACCTCTTGGAGTACGTGGAGGCACACGTGCAAGGGAAATCTTGGTAGCACACATGCAAAGAGACCATTGCGACTCAAACATTGGTGCTAATCAGGTAAGCCTTGACATCCCAGGACCTCCGCCTCTGTTCAGACATCTCTATGCTGATGACTCACCTGTTTTCCCTGCCTTTGGTAAAGCCATAACCTTCTGCAAATGGTCCAGCTAGGGTAGTGGTCCATCAGCCCTTGTAGAATACTTTGCTCTTCTGAAGGCCAGTGGCTGCTTAGACTCTGCACCCTGGGAGAGCCCATGCCTACCATGGGTGTCAGAGGCAACAGCCCCACTGCAGTTAACTAGCCTGCTGACATAAGCTCTGTATACTAGGACCATTGTCCTGTATTCTTTCTCACCCTCAGCAAAAAAGAGTTGTCCACACCCACTCAATTATGAGCGTGCATAGGCTTACACATAGGCAAGTGCAATGAATTAGCAATAAATGGAGGACAGAAGCCTATAAATAGCACCACTCATGGCATAGAGAAACTTATAACACTCTTTATTCAGTAGCATCAATTTTATATCACAATTCAAGATAATTCACTAATAAAATGTAAATAACAAAAACAAATCCCCATAAAATGCACTGCTACAATCAATTGTCACCATTTAGTAGAATCCTGGACTATTAATCCATTTATAGGGCGGTTGAGGAAGGTGTCCCCCCAAGCAGCGGCCACACAGGGACTCTGCTCGGAGGGGGTCCTGACACCTCCCTCCCTGTCCTCGAGCGCCCCCCCTCCATGCTCCCTCCTCCATTCAAGAGATTTATGGGCACCGGAAGCAGTTGTTTACTCACCTTCTGGGTTCCATGTGAAGATCACATGTCGCCAGGATGCTCTGTCTCCAGCACTGCACTAATTCCTGATTAGCAGAAGTTGTATGGTGCTGAAGACAGACAAGCCCAGTGGCACGTGATCTTCGCATGGAGCCTAAAAGGTGAGTAAACGACCACTTCTGCTGCCCATAAGACAGCACAGAGTGGGGCCCCAGTAGAGGGATGGAGGAGTCAGCCCCCCTCCCCATGGCTGTGCCCCTGTGTGCTTGCTGCTACCCCTTACACATATAGCTGGTTACCTATACTGGGGCACCTACACCTGGATTACTTATACTGGGGGCACCTATACCTGGCATACTGAGGGCACATACAACTTGCTAATTTATATTGGAAAAACCTATGCCTGGCTACCTATACTGGGATGCTAAAAAAAACACATCACAAATAATGTCCTCAAGCCCATGGGGGGGGGGGGGGGGCTAATTTCTACACCCTCTCCCTGGGTGCAAATTAGCCCAGAAACTGCCCTTAAAAGATGACTCAATGAAGGTTCAACAAGTGAACCCCGTCTTGACTGGAATGTGGAGCTCAAGTAGGCAGCCCCTCACTATACAACTAATTATTAATGGGGTGAAGAGGCTTCTGACACCTGACCCAACTAAAAACAGTATTGGCACACCCACTACGGTAGCATAAACAATGGCTGTCCACATCTTATAGCCACAGATTAAATACACACTTTAAAAACTGAAGTCTGTAAATTATTTATTTATTTATTTTTTGCCAAATGGTTAGCAAATATAAGCATTATTTCACTCACATGTATAATAAAAATGTCAACATTCTTAAATCAAACAACTGTAATGTCTGGGACAAAGAACAATATGTTTCATTGTATTGTTACAACAGAGCCTGCAGTTCAGCTTTAATTCAACAAAAGAAATTACTGCTGGCTAGTGGCTACTTTAGAGAGAGAGACTTCAGTGAATTAAATCTATATTAATCTTTATAACCACAGCAGTGATTAAAGTGTTGGTTTTCCATTTGTTTGGGTGTAAAATGACGTTATCTCGACGAGCCAGATCTAAGAGGCAGACAAATTTAAGCCAGTTTATCATGTTTTATTTCTAAAACAATTCACAGTCAGGGACAGGAGTGTGACCTATGAAATGCGTGCAATGTTTGTTTGACAGTTTAATTCTTTATCACTCCAAACAGGGAGCTAAAGCAGGGCTGGAGGGCTCGGGTGGTGGCGGGAGGTGGACATGGAGGTACTGACAGCCCGCAGGAAACACTCTAATTAGCCTGTATTAAGTCAAATCTGATTGCATTAGATGTGTTTGCAATAATGTTTGAACCAAAGTGCGAAGTACAGACTTGCTAAACAGGAAATCAAGACCTGAAAATGTAAATTTAACATGTATGTTCTCTAGTTTTTTTTTTTACACAGGTTAAAAATATCAATGAAAAATCAGTAATTATTAAAGCTTATTGTTCTTTATCAGCTGATTTTTGTTTACATCTACATATTATACATCATTCTACTCATGCATTAGTATGAGGGCAAGTGCACACCAAAAAGCGCAAGCATGCAAGCATAATCACAAATGCTCAGCACTTTTATAAGGGATTTTCAAAGTGATTCTAGGCATATGCCTAGCGATTATCTATTTATGCCTAGCGATTTGTAGAGCGTTTTTGTGTAGCTTTTTTTTTTTTCTTTTCAAGTTCAGTACAACTGCTAGTGTACTTGTTTTGTAACAAAAACACTTGGAAAATCGCTCTGATCTAGCGCTTTTGAGCAATTTTCCACTTTCCTTTACTTAAAGAGACTCCGTAACAAAAATTGCATCCTGTTTTTTTATCATCCTACAAGTTCCTAAAGCTATTCTAATGTGTTCTGGCTTACTGCAGCTCTTTCTACTATCACAGTCTCTGTAATAAATCAATGTATCTTTCCCCTGTCAGACTTGTCGGCCTGTGTCTGGAAGGCTGCCAAGTTCTTCAGTGTTGTGGTTCTGCTATGAACTCCGCCTTCCAGGCCCCTCTATGCACACTGCCTGTGTGTTATTTAGATTAGGGCAGCTTCTCTCTTCTCTCTTATCTTTTACAAGCTGGATAAATCGTCCTCTGAGCTGGCTGGGCTTTCACATACTGAAGAATTACAGACAAAGGCAAAGCTGTTTGCAGGAGAAAAACAAGCAGCCTGAAACTTCAGTGCATGAGAACTGCAGGGGGAAAGAAACACACAATGATCTCTTGAGATTGAAAAGGAAGGCTGTATACAGCCTGCTTGTGTATGGATGTATTTTCTATGTGTGGACATACTGTACATCAACCTACTTCCTGTTTTGGTGGCCATTTTGTTTGTTTACAAACAAACTTTTTAAAACTGTTTTTAACCACTTTTAATGCGGCGGGGAGCAGCGAAATTGTGACAGAGGGTAATAGGAGATGTCCCCTAACGCACTGGTATGTTTACTTTTGTGCGATTTTAACAATACAGATTCTCTTTAACATTGATGCTGAATTGCCTCAGAAATGCTCCAGGACCCGTGTTTGCATTTTGAGAAAAATCACAGCGGTCTGGTTTGATCCATCCCATATAGAAACATTAGCCAAGCACTTTTGAAAGCACTGACATTTTAAAAAGTGGTCAGAAATAGAGATGGCCCGAACGGTTCACCGGCGAACGGGAACCGGCAAATTTCCAGGGTTCGCAATCACGGAGAACCGCAAACTTTTCTAGAAGTTCGATTCGCCCCCATAGTGCAACATTAGGGTCAACTTTGACCTTCTACATCACAGTCAGCAGGCACATTGCAGCCAATCAGGCTACACTCCCTCCTGGAGCCACTCCCCCCTTATAAAAGGCAGGCAACATCAGGCATTGGACTCACTCGTGTGCCTGCAGTATTTAGAGAAGGGAGAGCTGCTGCTGCAGAGAGAGCTATAGGGAAATCTTAGTTAGGCTCTTGTAGGCTTGTTAGCTTGCTCCTTGCTGATTCTTATTACTAAAAAAGCACCCCTCAACAGCTCTTTTGAGAGCTAATCTTGTTCTTGTGATCTTTTTTTTTTTTTGTGTGTGTCCCACAGACACTTGTGTTGCATAGACAGCCTTGGTAATTCCTACTGTGCCACTGCCAGGCCCAGCACATTCAGTGACTACCTGTGTGTATGACAGGCAGCTGCACATTTGTAATCCCAATCACTGCACCTGTTCACTGTTCAGCAAACTTACCTACATATACCTACGTGAGCGCACACATTGTTAATACCACCAGTCATTGCACCTGTTTACGGTACCTGTGTGTGTGTGTGTGTGACAGGTGCACATTTGTAATTCCAATCACTGCACCTGTTCACTGTTCAGTGCAGTGCACCTGCCTACCTATACCTAAGTGAGCACATGCAATGTTAATACCACCAGTCATTGCACCTGTTCATGGTACCTGTGTGTGACAGGTGCACATTTGTAATTCCAATCACTGCAGTGCATACCTGTAAACTGTTCAGTGCACCTACGTGAGCGTAAGCAGAGTAATATACCACCAGTCATTGCACCTGTTCATGGTACCTGTGTGTGACAGGTGCACATTTGTAATCCCAATCACTGTACCTGTTCACTGTTCAGTGCACCTACCTACCTATCTACGTGAGCGCAAGCAGTGTAATATACCACCAGTCAATGCACCTGTTCACGGTACCTGTGTGTGACAGCTGCACATTTGTAATACCAATCCCTGCATACCTGTTCACTGCACCTGTGTGACCGCACGCTGTTTAGTATACCAGTCCGTGCATACCTGTTAACTGCACCTGTGTGACAGCTGCACATTGTATTGGAATACCAGTCACTGCTACCTTTCACTGCACCTGTGTGACTGCACATTGTATTAGTCAAGTCACTGCATACCTTTCACTTAATTCCCCCCCCCCCCCCCCCCCCAATATGGACAAAACAGGCAGAGGCAGACCCAGAGGCAAGCCACCCGGCAGGTCTGTTCGAGGTCATGCTGACGTGATTTCGTGTGGCCCTAGACCAAAGTACAGTGCTCAGAAAAAGGCACGTGCCATCAACCCCCAATATTGTCAGGACATAGTTGACTGTTTAACACAGAACACCTCATCTTTCTCAGCTTCCGCACAGAAGCGTGACATATCTTCCTCCTCCTGCTCTGATTCTGGCACCCCACTTAACACTCAGTCGGCTGCCACTACCAAAGTGCCATCACCCCAGGGCTCAGTGGTGTGGACATTTTTTTGTGTGTCTGCCTCAGATGAGAGCAATGCCATCTGTACTCAATGCCACCGAAAATTGAGCCATGGAAAGACTAAGACCCGTGTAGGGACAACTACCTTACGAAGGAACATGATTACAAAGCACAAACTGCAATAGGATGACCACCTGAGGAAAAGCAGCACACAAAAGCAAAGCTACACACCACAGTGTAAGATACCAGGCCACAATTATTTCTCAAAAAAGGCGATACCTAAACTGTACCATGATGTTGAAAGGCAAGTGGTAACATCTCTGGCACACAGCGTTGTGTCAAGGGTCCATCTGACCACGGATGCCTGGTCTGCAAAGCACAATGAAGCAATGACCGACGGCTATATGAGTGTCTCGGGGAGTCGCACACCAAAGATAATAAGGTTGTTGCTTCATTGTGGACAGACCAAATTCGATCAGCTGGACAGTCACTGTCGCTCTGTCATTTAGCTACCTCAGCCTGGCGACCATATGAAAACCGCTATCGCCTGCACTCTTGCCATGGTGTGCACCAGTCCAGCATGGCCGTCACAACACAAACAGCTGTTTGCGGTGCGTTACACAGTGAGTTTGGTCTGTCAGTGTGAAGCAGTACTCGAATTACACTCCCTGATTGATGTATACACATGCAAGATGTTTTAAAGCACTTTAGGCCTCTAATTTAGCATGCAATATGATTTCTGCCCTTAAAACGCTGCTTTGCGTCAAGTCCAGATTTTTCCCCGGGACTTTTGGCGTGTATCCCACTCCCCCATGTAAAAACTAAGATGTTAGACCCCTTGAAAAATCTTTTCCATCACTTTTGTGGCCAGCATAAATGTTTCTAGTTTTCAAAGTTCGCTTTCCCATTGAAGTCTCTTGCAGTTCGCAAAAGTTTGCATGTTCGCGAACGTTTGCGTACCAAAAATCGGAGGTTCGGGCCATCTCTAGTCATAAACACTCTAGGTGTGCATCAGCCCTGTGTTAGTAATTATGAGCTAATCATTTTCATGTCACTCAGTGCCATTAATAAAGATCAACAAGGATGGCCCTATTCACTTTTGTAAAATATAGAAAAAAATTTTTTAGAAAAATGTAATTTCTTTTTAAACCGGTATCTTTAAAGAGAACTTGAACTGAAAATAAAAAGTCAAAACAACCATACACAGGTCATACTTAGCTCCTGTGTAGTCTACTACTCAATCTCTTTCTCCTCTCCTGCGTCCCATTTGTCCACTGTGATCAATGGATTTCTCTGTCCTCCATTTTGAAAATGGCCATTACCCCCTAACAGTTTCCTGGTCAGCACATTGTTAAACTGTGATATCGCCCACTTGAGACATAGAGAAACATGGACATTGCCTTGCACATTGAGTTGTAACTAACAGCTGCTGATATATAACTGACAGCAACTGGAAGAAGAAAATGGTGAGCTTCTGAGAGGAACCGACTGTCAGGAACCGGCCCGCGGCACGCCTGCGTATACGGTTCCCGACTGCGGGTTTGACCAGATTAAGCGGGGAACAGCCTTATTTAAGCTACAAACAAGGCTGGAACCCCTCAAAACACCTCTCACTGCCACCACTAGCGTTGCTAGACACTTCCACTCTGCTGTCGAGTCCTCAGCGCGCACTCCGCGTTTTCGTATTTGGGTCAGCTTTGCGCTTAGGCCAAATACGGGAACGCCACGCACCCACACACACACACAGTTGCAATCTTACACTGTCGTGAAGCAAAGACCCACTAACAGTCGTTCCGAACGATACTGTTAGCCACTCTGCTGTCGCTACTCGCACTGGCGTTGTTCGTACGTTGGGTCAGCTGCGCGCTTAGGCCAACGTATGACAAACGCCCCCACACACAATGCAATTACAATTTCATACGGTAGTGTTGCTCAAGCGTACAATTAGGCATGAAACTTATACACGGTTACACTTCAGTCTCTTCTAGGCTATGAGGGTTAGTTTAGTACGGCAGAAGTCAAACTTATTAAATAATAATTTAATATTCTAGAAAAACATAGAACAGTGCAAAACTGAAGATATACAAAGAGATTACAAAAAAAACAAGTAAAAATAGTTACAAGATAAAATGTACAAAGATAACACACAAAGCGATTTTGCTTACCAAAATAAACGGGAAATAAACGTACCAGCGTATCGATCTGGTGTTGTTGCGGGCGGTACGCACTTCTGGTCAGGAACCAGGTTAGTTCTAGCCGTGTGAGCTACCTCCAAGAACTACAAGTTGTGGCTATCCTAGCTGCGGTTTTATACTATGAAATACGCCTGGAGGCTGTAAGCCTGTGTGGACGGGGGGAAGCTAGATTTAATAACATCCTCAGACATAATTTGATTTCCCAGGTAAAAGTCTACTATACATCAAAGATTGTGAAGTTAGGCTTTCAACTCCAGGTGAAAACTTGATTAAGGCGTTTTCCTGTCTCCGTTCTCAGACATAAATGGGATTTCCAGAGATCCACATACATGAAAAGGGTACTATAGCACACACACAAAACAAAAGACTTCCTTCACTTCCAATCTCCCCAGGTTACAGGTGACAATTGATTAAGGCTTTCACATTGCAGCAGGATGTCCTGTGTGATAGGTGACTGGTCGTATTCACTGAAGACCTCTTTAGATGCAAATGTAGGTCTAGTGACCCACCCACACAAATACAGGAACAGTCAATGAATCTAGCCTGCATCTCTACACCTTTGACATACCACAGCAGATATAAAAATGGGAAAATGAAAATATATTACTGTATTATCCTTAACAGCATCAGCACCCCAATATATCTCCACACCTCCGCCGTTAACTTGGTGCAAGGCAGACGATCTTCCCAGATCATCCTGCCAGCACCTACACTGTTGGTTCTGCTTGACGGGACAGCCCGTCCGCTTTCCCATGATTGCTCCCCTTCCAGATGGCGCTGGCAGGTGAATCTAACGCATCATCCTGCCAAAGCCTACATTGACGGCCTGGCCGGGTGGGGAAACCCTTTAGCATCCTCAGGAGGGTTCCCCACCTGTCAGTTAGCTCCAAGCTACACGACTGGAAAGCTAGGTCAGGTTGCTGCAATGTGTCGTTGCCCTTGGCAACCTGACGTAACCAACCAGGGGAATGTGGGTCAGTGGCGACCGTGAATTCGCAACCATAGAGACTGTGCTGCAACTGGGGAAGGGTTCCAACCGTCGCTACACGCACTCTCTCTATAGTGGCAGGAGCTATCTCTCGGTCCCTTTGGGGAACGAGTATCTGCCGGTCTGCCTCCTCCACTTCGGACAGCTCCGAGGGAATAACTTCCCAGAACCCTCTCAACCTGCCCCTCCCAGCTGGTGACCTGCTGGCTAGCCCCCTGAGCTCTTCCAGGCTGCTGTCAAATCGAACAGCCCCAGAGAGCTCAGTGCTGCCTGTCACACATTCTAGGAAGGCTGCAGACGGAGAGGCTCCTGGGCCATCCGGGCCAGGTTCCGAATTGGATGTGGCTGACCCAGCAACATTTGCCACTTCGGTGGACAGTCCCTCTGCTGTAGACCCGCTAGCACTGCGGGTTACCACTGCAGCTGAGGGAGTGCCCACCTTACACACATCATAAATCACGTCACATTTTGTCTTAAAACCATCTGAAGGGGAAAGATCTGGCCTGGTGCCGTCTGCCCCTTCAGTGGACAGTCCATCTGCTGCAGCCCAGCGAGCGCCGCTGGTTACTCCGGCAGCTGACGGAGTGTCCACATGACACACAGCATTATGTAGCACAACACATATGCCATCAGCATTATCATCCCTACATATATTGTCATTTGGGACATCACATAAAACCTCCACATTATCTGTATCATTACACACATTGCTACTCAGCACTTCACAATTATCATCAACAGTTCCTGCATCGATCGCCTCGATAGTCCGTGCGTCATAAATGACATCATCAGTTTCTGCATTCTCTGTGTCAACAGGTCCCACTCCAGGCCTAGGCACTGGAGACTCACTAGGGCTGGCTCCTAGTACACAGTCCATAGCCCCTGGGGCCTCTCCAGCACTCCCCACTTGCACAGCATTATCAAACAGTACCTTGCAAGAGTCCAGAACTTCTGCTGGGGATGCAGGCTCCACAGGGTTTGGAGTAGGCTCATACCGGGCCACTAACCGTCCCAGGTCAGTACCCAGCAAAACGTTGGTGGGGATTTTGTCAGTTACCCCAACTTCTCTCAATCCGCTGCCGGCCCCCCAATTCAGGTGGACCAAGGCGGTGGGTATGGCTGGGGTGACACCCCCAATTCCTCGGACAGCAATCATTTTCCCAGGTATGTACTGCTCCGGGTTCACAAGCTGGGGATGTATGAGAGTCACTTCTGCTCCAGTGTCTCTCAGCCCAGTGGCAACTGTACCCCCAACCGTGACAAGCTGCAGATTCTCTGCATAGCCAGTGGCATTCCTGGTAGCACACAAAGCCGTTGGGACTTCACTGGCGTTTGAGGCCTCACTGGATTTTGGGGCCTCCCTCTTCCTCTCTGGGCAAGTCGTGCTGATATGACCCACCCTGTCACATACAAAGCATTTCCGAGTGTCAGGTTGCTTGAATCCAGGAGACAGCGGTGCTTGCCTCCTCTGGGTGCTGGGTGAAACAGGTTTAGCAATCTGTTCTCCTCTCCAGCTGGGCGTAGTAGTCCTCCGGGACTCAGGTGCTCTATGGGCGGTGTAGGCATCGGCCATTTCCGCAGCCTCATCCACTGTCTTTGGTTCTCGATCCAGCACAAACAGCCGGACCTCAACAGGACAGGTGTGTAGGAACTGGTCTTTTATCATCAGCTCCTGCAGGGCATCCAAGGTTTTAACTGACAGTCCTTTTAGCCACTGCTGGAAGGCAGTGCGCAGGTTGCAAGCATGATCCAGGTAGCTGTCATTAGGACCTCGCTGCACTGTCCTGAAACGTTTGCGATACACCTCTGGCGTGAGGTGGTATCGCGCAATGATGGCTTTCTTAATTGCCTCAAAGTCTGTTTCTTCCTCCTGGGGGAGACTCACAAATGCCTCCAGGGCCTTGCCTCTCAGCCCTGGTGTGAGGTATCTTGCCCACTGCTCACGGGGCACCCCATACTGCCGACAAGTCCTTTCAAACCCCTGTAGGAAAGTGTCTATGTCAGAGTCCTTGTCCATAGCGGGGAACTTATCCAGGGGGATTCTGTGGACTCGCTCACCTTCGCGTTCTGCGGGTCCAGCAGACCGGTTCTGCTGCTGAAGTTTAGCCAGCTCCAGCTGGTGTTGCCGTTCAGCTCTTCCCTCCTCTGCCCGGAGTCGCTGTGCCGCTTGTTCCTTCTCTGCCTGTCGGTGCAGTAGGATCAGCTTTAGGCGCAGTTCAGGATCAGCCAAGTTCAGTAGCTGTAGATCAGCTTCCAGAGATGGCATCTCCCTGCTCGGTGGATCGTCCAGGACATCGTCTCCCCTCGCATTCTGTGGCGGGAGCGATTCCTCCTCTGGCGTGTCGTGAGCTGCATCCGCTGACGTTGAAGCACGGGCTCGCTCTGCCTCATCATACTCCTCGAGCGCACGAACTAACTGCTCCTTAGTCTGGCCGCTCGCCGTCTCGATGCCTTTGTGCTCACACAGGTTGAGTAGTATCTCTTTGTTTTGCCTTGCATAGCTGGATGCTTTCTGAGCCATCGTGTTGCACAAAATAAAAAGAAAAAAAAAAGGGGGGAGGGAAAGCAAACACCAAGTGTGTATCTTTGAACAAAAAAACGTATATAGATTCTGCACTGAGTAGACTTCTGTAGGCTAGTTGCTTCTAGCAAGCTTCCAGCCTTTAGTACTCAGAATAGCGAGCTAAACTGTGTACTAATGTACTAAACGATCCCACCACTGCCAGCCAATTATGTCAGGAACCGGCCCGCGGCACGCCTGCGTATACGGTTCCCGACTGCGGGTTTGACCAGATTAAGCGGGGAACAGCCTTATTTAAGCTACAAACAAGGCTGGAACCCCTCAAAACACCTCTCACTGCCACCACTAGCGTTGCTAGACACTTCCACTCTGCTGTCGAGTCCTCAGCGCGCACTCCGCGTTTTCGTATTTGGGTCAGCTTTGCGCTTAGGCCAAATACGGGAACGCCACGCACCCACACACACACACAGTTGCAATCTTACACTGTCGTGAAGCAAAGACCCACTAACAGTCGTTCCGAACGATACTGTTAGCCACTCTGCTGTCGCTACTCGCACTGGCGTTGTTCGTACGTTGGGTCAGCTGCGCGCTTAGGCCAACGTATGACAAACGCCCCCACACACAATGCAATTACAATTTCATACGGTAGTGTTGCTCAAGCGTACAATTAGGCATGAAACTTATACACGGTTACACTTCAGTCTCTTCTAGGCTATGAGGGTTAGTTTAGTACGGCAGAAGTCAAACTTATTAAATAATAATTTAATATTCTAGAAAAACATAGAACAGTGCAAAACTGAAGATATACAAAGAGATTACAAAAAAAACAAGTAAAAATAGTTACAAGATAAAATGTACAAAGATAACACACAAAGCGATTTTGCTTACCAAAATAAACGGGAAATAAACGTACCAGCGTATCGATCTGGTGTTGTTGCGGGCGGTACGCACTTCTGGTCAGGAACCAGGTTAGTTCTAGCCGTGTGAGCTACCTCCAAGAACTACAAGTTGTGGCTATCCTAGCTGCGGTTTTATACTATGAAATACGCCTGGAGGCTGTAAGCCTGTGTGGACGGGGGGAAGCTAGATTTAATAACATCCTCAGACATAATTTGATTTCCCAGGTAAAAGTCTACTATACATCAAAGATTGTGAAGTTAGGCTTTCAACTCCAGGTGAAAACTTGATTAAGGCGTTTTCCTGTCTCCGTTCTCAGACATAAATGGGATTTCCAGAGATCCACATACATGAAAAGGGTACTATAGCACACACACAAAACAAAAGACTTCCTTCACTTCCAATCTCCCCAGGTTACAGGTGACAATTGATTAAGGCTTTCACATTGCAGCAGGATGTCCTGTGTGATAGGTGACTGGTCGTATTCACTGAAGACCTCTTTAGATGCAAATGTAGGTCTAGTGACCCACCCACACAAATACAGGAACAGTCAATGAATCTAGCCTGCATCTCTACACCTTTGACATACCACAGCAGATATAAAAATGGGAAAATGAAAATATATTACTGTATTATCCTTAACAGCATCAGCACCCCAATATATCTCCACACCGACGGTGAGGTTAGTATGTAATATTCATTTGCAGCTACGTCATGTGTTTATTTTAAATAATTTTCCTCGCTTCAGGTTCCCTTCAATATGTATTTTAGTAAAAAGTTGTCCTTTGATGAAAATATAAACTTTGCTTATCCCTTGCTTTTATAGATATACATATGCACAGAGGGAGATACTGGTTGCTTGGCAGTTGGAAACTGTTGCCATTTCACACAATGCAACAAGGTTCACAGACAGGAAACTGTCAGGACCTAGGTCCTGACATCACACTGTGGGAGGGGTTTCACCACAATATCAGCCACACAGACCCCCTGATGATCTGTTATAGAAAAGGTAAAGATTTCTCATGGTAAAAGGGTTATCAGCTACTAATTGGGATGAAGTTCAATCCTTGGTTACAGTTCCTCTTTAAAGAGTAAATACACACTTATTAAGGCTCCTTTTACACTATGTCTACGTTATGCCATTGCATCATGGCACAACAGACAATATAATCCCATGGTAACACAGTGCAGTAAATAGTGCTATCACACTTAGTTTGTGGATCAGTATGACACATTCCATAGGGATAATTCTTGCAGTACACTACTGGGTGATGCGTATGGTTCTGGGTGTGGTGCAAGCATAAGTGTATGAAATGTATGCTGCTCTGTACAGTATGTGTCACATTGCATTGAAATCGTGTGATGCAACTTTCCACGTCATTGCATTGTGGTCCTATTTGTCTGAAAGATAGGTGTAAAGCAAATTGGAGCATGCCTCAGCTCATAATTACATGAGGATTCTTACTGCCCGCACTGTCCGACTGATCCACTTTTTCTCCAGTTTTCTTTCTATGTTTTTCCACCTGTATTTTCACATTCACCCCACTGCATGTCTATGTGTTGCAGTGACCGGGATAATGTTCTGTCAAGAAAACTGTCAGACAATGGCCTCAATTCACTAAGCTTATTTCCTGTCCTTAATAACGTTTCTAGAGTGGTCACCATGGTGATGAGGCAGGTCGTATTCAGGAAACATTTTACCTCAGGCAAACCTAAAGTTAACTCTTCTGTCTTTAAAGGGACTCTGTAACAAAAATGTCACTGTGTTTTCTACCATCCTACAGGTTCCTAAACCTATTATAATGTGCTCTGGCTTACTGCAGCACTTTCTACTATCACCATCTCTGTAATAAATCAGCTTATCTTTCCCCTGTCGGACTTGTCATCCTGTGTCTGGAAGGCTGCCAACTCTTCAGTGTGATCTGCTATGCATGTCCCCTCTATGCACACTCCCCTGTGTGTGTGTGTGTGTGTGTGTGTGTGTGTGTGTGTTACATTAGCCAGCTTTTCTCTGCTCTCTTATCTTTTACAAGCTGGATAAATCCTCTGTTCACATACTGATGAGTCACATACTGCAGAATTACAGACAACGGGGCAGAGCTGTCTGCAAGAAGAAGCAATCAGCTTGTAACTCTTCATTGAGCTGCAGGGGGAAAGAAACACACAAATGATCTCTTGCGATTTAAAAGGAAGGCTGTATACAGCCTGATTGTGTATGGATGCATTTTCTATGTGTGGACATACTGTACATCAACCTACTTCCTGTTTTGATGGCCATTTTTTTGTTTACAAACAAACTTTTTAAAACTGTTTTTGACTACTTTTAATGCGGCGGGGAGTGGCGAAATTGTGACAGAGGGGAATAGGAGATGTCCCCTAACACACTGGTATGTTTACTTTTGTGTGATTTTAAAAATACAGATTCTCTTTAAGTTAACTCTTCAATCCTTAAAATAACTCCACAGTTAAAGACAGGCTGTTTATTAACTGCATGTGAAAATAACTACAGAGGAGGTAAATTAACAACAGAGGAGGTAACTTAAGGAATGAAGAGATAAGATAACTCTCTTACTGTGTGGAGGTAAGTTTTCTCGTGCCTTATTATCTCCAGCATGATCTTAGTGAATTGAGGCCAATGTCAGTTAAAAATGAGCGGAACATGAAAGTTCAAACAGAGGAAGTGCACTTTTGGTCTTCCTAAGGATAAACTTATATGAAGTAGGTTTAGTAATGCCACACATAACTTATTCAGGCCTGGTGGCTGCTCACAAGTCAGGAAAGGGCTACAAGGCCATTTCTAAATGTTTTCAAGTTCCAGTGGCTACAGTGCAAAGTATAATTAAAAAATACAAGATGTTCTGTACTGTGGGAAATCTCAGAGGACATGGTCAGAATCCAAAAGTGACACCTGTGCTGGCCAGGAGGATAGTTAGAGAGGTGAAAATGAATCTAAGGATCACTACCATGGCCTCCCTGGTGATTCTGGGCTCTGCTGGTGGCAATGTCTCAAGGCAGACAATCCAACGGACACTGCACACTGCTGGGTTTCATGGATGCAGACCGAGGAGGACGCCACTTCTCTAGATAAGGCACACAAAAGCTGGCTTGGCCTTTGCATATGCTCATCTGGACAAAGAAGACTTCTGATCTTCTGTGTTATGGTCAGATGAAACAAAAATGTAATTGTTTGGTCACAATATTTCCTTCATTTGGCATGAAAAAGAAGCCTTCAACCCAAAGAACACCATCGCCATTGTCAAACATGGTGATGGATACCTAATGCTTTGGAAGAGTTTTTTTTTCAGCCAATGGACCTGGGAACCTAATCACAGTACAAGGCACCATGAAAAATGAGCAATACATGAGAATTCTCAATGACCACATCAGGCAGTCTGCAGAGAAACTTGGCCTTGGGCACCAGTGGACATTTCAGCATGACCATGACCCAAAATATACAGCAAAAGTGGTGAAGAAATGGTTAGCAGACAACAACATTATTAACATTTTGGAGTGGCACAGCCAGAGTCCAAACTTGAATCCAATTGAGAATCTCTGGAGGGAGCTAAAGATCAGGGTGATGGCAAGAAGACCCTCCAGACTGAAAGATTTGGAGCTCATTGCTAAAGCTGAGTGGGCAAAAAATACCTGTAGAGATATGCAAAAAAAACTGGTCTGCAATTATAGGAAGTGTTTGATTGCTGTAATATTCTTTTCTATTGATTATTGAGAAGGGTATGAATAATTTTGGACTGGACACTTTTTGCTCAAATGTAAATAAAAGATGATAATTTTGTCCACAATAATGCCTCTTGTACATCATCTTATTACCTTTTGGGGAACACATGTCATTTTCCGTCAAACATGTACTTGCTGGTGGAATAAAAGTAACTTAAAGTCACAATTTGCCAGGAGTATGAATAATTATGGGCAGCACTGTACCTGGCTAACCTATACTGGTGCACTTATACCTGGTTACCTATACTAGGGGCACCTATGCTTGGCTACCTGTGCTAGGGGCACCTATACCTGGTTACTTATACTGGGGGTCTAGATACCACATCATAAATAACAATCTCGAGTTCACACTTGCCCTGGGTGCAATTTAGCCTAGAAACTGCCCTGGGTGACCAGAAAGGCACCTGAATTGTTTGATGGTGGATGCTGCTGGTGTTAGTGTTGCTCTGGCTATGTGTATGCTAAATACCGATAGTGGTGTATTGCACAATAATGTCTCTTTGAATTGCTTTGAGGGAATCCATGGTGGACACGGAGTGGGAGGTGGCCATGAGTAGAAAGTCTAGGTGGTGATATTTGTTGCTGTCTATGAGTTGGGGCAGCTGTCATAAAGGGTGAGCATGCTAGCCAGTTTTGGAGGGTATGTTGGGCTCTTTGCATGAGGTGAAGGTGGGTGACCCGATAAAAATCCTTGGTGGTTACACTGGGGAATGGACGCCCTCCATCCCTGTTTTAACAGCCAGCACTATGATGTTGATGTGGTCTAGGGAGAACGTTCTACAGAGGACTGATTTACTTTTAGGGTGATAAGTATTGTATGGACATTTGGGCAATTCTGGATATATGCTTGGCATTCCAAAGACCTATAGTTCACATATTTGTTTAGGAAGGTAACGTTGTAAATGGCTTAGTTTTCAATAGCAGCATTTTTTTGTGTCTCACTATTTTGTCTGGTCCTTTACAACACAGTTCCCCAACCCTATCCTCAAGGCCCACCAACAGTACATGTTTTGCAGAAAACCACAAACATGCACAGGTGGAGTAATTAGTGTCTCAGCAGAGCTGATTGAACACCTCTGTGGATTTTCACAAAACATGCACTGTTGGTGGGCCTTGAGGACAGGGTTGGGGAACACTGCTTTACAATAATCGTAGTGGTGTTGGTTCTTTAAAACCTAGGTTATCAACACATGGTATGCTGCGTACATCGGGGGTACTTGAGATAAGCTGAGTGGATACTTGAATCGGTCATAGTCAATTTATTACAATTGAGTTTTGAGATAAAACAAATATGATAAACCATATAACAATTAATCTGAATAACTATTTATAGTTAATGAAAAGCATCAAAAGTATTTCTACACAGCATGCCCGTTTCTAGGGCCATGCGGGGCGTGCCGTCGCCCTGAGCGCTGTTGGGAGGGGGGCGCTGTAATGGAGGGGGGAGCCGGAGCCGCGGGGAGGGAAGCCCGACCTCTCCCTCCCTTCCTCTCCCGGGCCGCCCTCCGGGCTCCCCCCTCAGAGTGAGCAGGAAGCGCTGTATACAACTCACCTCCCTGCGTTCCAATTGCCGCTCCCTCGCTGCCAGTCTTTTCCTCTCTGCCTAGTGCCCACACGCTGATACACACGCTGCTTTCTGTTTAGCAGCGATTGGAACGCAGGGAGGTGAGTTGTATACAGCGCTTCCTGCTCACTCTGCATCTGAGGGGGAAGCACGGAGGGCGGCCCGGGAGCACGGAGGGCAGCCCGGGAGAGGAAGGGAGGGAGAGGTTGGGCTGCCCTCCCTGCGGCTCGGGCTCCCCCTTCCATTATGGGAGGCAGCTACCTATCTAACCTATACTGGGGGAGGCACCTACCTATCTAACCTATACTGGGGGGCAGATACCTAATCTAACCTATACTGGGGGGCAGCTACCTAATCTAACCTATACTGGGGGGCACCTACCTAATCTAACCTATACTAGGGGGCAGCTACCTATCTAACCTATACTGGGGGCACCTACATAATCTAGTTTATACTGGGGGGCACCTACCTAATCTAACCTATACTGGGGGGCACCTACCTAATCTAACCTATACTGGGAGGCAGCTACCTATCTAACCTATACTGGGGGGGGCAACTACATAATCTATTTTATACTGGGGGGAACCTACCTAATCTAACCTCTACTGGGGGGCATCTACCTAATCTAACCTATACTTGGGGAGCAGCTACCTATCTAACCTATACTGGGGGGCAGCTACCTATCTAACCTATACTGGGGCACCTACCTAATCTAACCTATACCTGGGGGGCACCTATCTAATCTAGCCTATACTGGGGGGCAGCTACCTAATTTAGTTTATACTGGGGGGCACCTACCTAATCTAACCTATACTGGGGGGCAGCTACCTAATCTAACCTATACTGGGGGGCACCTACCTAATCTAACCTATACTGGGGGGCAGCTACCTAATCGAACCTATACTGGGGGCACCTACCTATCTAACCTATACTGGGGGGCAGCTACCTATCTCACCTATACTAGGGGGCAGCTACCTATCTAACCTATACTGGGGGCTTACTTATCTAATCTGTATTGGGGGCACCTACCTACCTAGCTAGCCTATACAGGTGGCAATTATACTGGCTACCTATATTGGAGGCACCTACCTAACTAACCTATACTGGAGGCACCTACCTATCTAACCTATGCTGGGGGCAACTATTCTGGCTACCTATATTAGAGGCACCCATCTAGCTAATCTGTACTGGGGCACCTACCTATCTAACTTATACCGGGGGTGCCTGCCTATCTAACCTATACTGGGGGGCACCTATACTGGCTACCTATACTGAATGCACCTACCTGGCTAACCTATACCGGGGGCAACTATATTGGCTCACCTATGCCTGGCTAACTATACTGGGGGGACCTATAGCTGGCTACCTATACTGGGGTACCTATTCTGGGCTACCTATACTGGGGGAATCTATACTGAGTGCAACTAGACCTGGCTAACCTATACTGGGGGGACCTATAGCTGGCTACCTATACTGGGCTACCTATACTAAGTGCAACTAGACCTGGCTAATCTATACTGCGGGCACCCATACCTTGCTCCGGGGGGCGCAATTTTTACACCCTCGCCCTGGGTGCATTTTAGCCTAGAAACGGCATTGCTACACAGTTATCAAGTACTCCTAAGTAATATTTATGCATCGAGAGGTACTTGAGATGTTATTACTCACAACAGGGGGTATTTGATCAACACAGTCATTAACTCTTTAGCATTACATTTATTTAGAGGCTTGCAAGTGCTCCAGGCCAATTTATTTTAGCACATTCTTTATATCTCTTATTTGTTACATTTACTTGATACTAATCATACTGCTGTAGTGAGTATGTATGGCCACTTGTCACTAGAGGGCAGTGTGAGAAAATAACAGAGGACTTCTGCTTGCAGTTTTCATAGCCTCTGCTAAGCAGAGAGACATCAAAGCATTCCAAGAATTTACAGCACATAGAGTTCTGCCTGCTGAGGTCAAAAGCGGTGCATTTATCTCTAACGAGATCATTCCTTTGCAGCTGCTAATGGGTTAATAAAGGGGTACATGCTGATATAACTTGAGAAGCATTGCTTTATAGCATAAATGGGTGCTTTGAAACACCAGTAAGTGGAAGACATGCTATGAAATGAAAGCCTCTAACTGCTGAATAATTACCTGGCTGCTCATTATCAAAGTTCCCAGCAAAATGAGGGGCAACTAGAGGCTTTTACTTGCTAGCACAGCTTCGACTTCCTTCATAAGTGATTCAATAACTTTCAGAAAATGTCCCCCCAATCCCTTACTAAAAAGAAAAAAGATAAAATATAATTCGATAAAATATAAAAAATATATTTTTTTTAAGTGAACCTGAGATAAGACTTATCAGGTTCTCTACTTACCTGGGACTTCTTTAAGCCCACTTGAGGCCATTCAGTCACTCCCCATCTCTCCAAGTGGCTCCTGTCCCCTGTAGTATGGCTCGGTACCTGGTCGAGTCGCACTTGGTTGTGCATGAGCGGCCCGGCTGTGCTCACTCCTGTGGCGGGGGGCGTTCTGCGCCTGCGCAGTGCACTGCGCAGGCCTCGCATGCATGACAAAACGCGATTTCAGGCTATTTTGCGTGGGACAGGAGCCACCCGGGAAGACAGCGAGGTACTGAGGGGCCATAAGGGGGCTTAAAGAGACTCTGAAGCTAGAATAATTATCGCTTCAGAGCTCAAACGCCGCTATCCCGCGGCTAAACGGTGGTCCCTTACCCCCCGAAATCCCCTCCGTGCAGCCGGGGATCTCTTCCTGATTGAGGCAGGGCTAACTGCCGCAGCCCTGCCCCACGTGCGTCTGTCAGCGCGTATCTCCGCCTCTCCCCCGCCCCTCTCAGGCTTCCTTCACTGAGAGGGGCGGGGGGAGGCGGCGATGCACCGCTGATAGACGCGACTGGAGGCAGGGCTGCAGCCGTTAGCCCTGCCTCTAGGAGCAGCAAAATCTACGATCAATTTGGTCGTTGATTTTGCGGGGGGGGGGGGGGGTTAGGGGTGAAGGGACGTGCCCCTGCTAACTATGAGCTCTGAAGCGAGAATTATTCTCGCTTCAGTGTCTCTTTAAGGAAGTCCCAGGAAAGCATGGTACCTGAGATGTCTTCCATCTCAGGTACACTTTGATGCTCTGAAAAAATATGCTGATATCACACATGGAAATATATCAATGTTTATGTTCGTAAGTAAAAGATGTTTTATAGATAGATTATTCTAACTCTCATCCTAGTGTGTGTGGCTAATCATGGTAAATAAATTAGACTGTAACCAATCTTGCTGAGTACTTCATTGCAAATTAGGTGTCATTAGCTATGAGGAACTGAAGTGTGCATATATCATCAACTTTTCTTACAAATGTGTGAAAGGCTAATTCTATATACGGCAAACAAACATGTTCATGTTAAAATAAACAATTATCAATAAAAGCACCTTGTAGGCATTTTAATAACTGGAACAAAGGTGTTAAATCATCAAATCCAAACACAAAAACATTCCTTATGAAAAAGTTAGATAAGAATATCTAAAGTATTCTAAAAATCAATATAAACTATATCATCAATACACAATCAAATTTGTATTTTTATGTTCTGTACACCCAGTTTTAAAAATCTAGATATGCCAAATGTTTGAAAATATGGTTCACTGCATCCACCTCAAGCATACTGTTTGCTAGATGGCGTGGACTGTACCCCTCAAGGTTCGCGTCCCAATCCCTGCAGGTGACCATTCGAAGGCCAAGTGCTTTACAGATGTGACTCTAGCCTATAGGCTAGTGATGCACCTTTTGCTATAGAAGGAGGGGGGGGGGGGCACATTCAGTGGGGGCATTCAGGCACTAAGGCAAAAGAACAGCAAAATGTCAAATTCATAAGTCATAAGTCACACATACATTTATCTT